>NC_066877.1:36393596-36443596 GCF_022985175.1 Labeo rohita
AGCTTTAAATAACAAAATATTTTAATTCACTGTAAATTAAATAAAATAATAAAATAATAATAATAATATTAATAATAATTATTATCATTATTATTAGCTTTAAATGAAAATTTATAATAATTTTTTATTAACTGTAAATTAAAAAAATATAATAATAATAATAATAATAATTATTATTATTATTGTTATTATTATAAATGTTATTAACTTTTAATAATATTTAAAATATTTTAATAATCCACTGTAAACTAAAGTAAAAAAATATATATATATATATATTAATAGTTATTATTAATTATTATTATTATTATAATTATTAGCTTTAAATAATGTTTAATACTTTTAATAATTCACTGTAATATTATCATTAGTATTATTATTAGTTTTAAATAAAAAATATTAATAATTCACTGTAAATTAACGAAAAAATAATAATAATAATTATTATTATTGTGATTGTTAATATAATAATGTTATCAGATTTAAATTATTAAAAATATTTTACTAATTCACTGTAAATGAAAGAAAAAATAATAATAGTAGTAGTAATAATAATAATAATAATAATAATATTATTATTATTATTGTTTATTTTTTTTATTTTACAGTACACAACTAAAAAAATCAATAGTAATATTATGGCTGTCTAAATGTCTTACTTTTCAAACATTAAACCATTGTATAATATATAAAAATATAAACAGTGAGTGTTAGTCTAGTGCTCTGTAAAATCACTAAATATTATTCAAATAATTTTGGTGGAAAACACATTTGTTTAATTTTTATTGTATTTTGAATAAGTCATCAATATTGTTCTTTTGTCTTTATTTTGACGACTCATGCAGTTCTGCTCCTGTGATCACAAACAGACTGCTGTAGATTGAGTTGTGCTCTGTGTCTAGTGTTAAAGCGGTGAAGTGAATGAGATTATGTGTCAGTGAGGCGTTCGTTTGTAAACGGCGTGCAGATGTTTGATTGGAGTGTGTTTGTGTGTCGTCCTCACACTCCATTAAACAGCAAATAAACCTTCAGAATAATGACAGCGCAGCTAACGAGCTCATTAAAAGCCCATAAACGGCTCCGCTCGCCTACTCAGCACTTCTCAATAGATATCACTTCATATGTGAAGCGTTTCCGAGAGTCTGGATGATGGATTTGAGACGCAGTTTCTGTTGACTGATTATTGCCTGTTATGCTGGGGCTGATGAATGCTTCGTTCTGATTGGTTGGTGGATGCATTTGTCCCGCCCACTTGTTCAGCAGCACTGCTTTTGAAAGTATTTTCCCCCACAGGGATTTTCATAAAGTCTTTAGTTAAAGTCTTCGTCAAAGCCTTATAAGCTGTGAACCAAACCAACCAGCCATGAAGAGAATGACAACATTACAAACTTTTATTTGAAGCAAAAAAAGTAACTGAAAATCAGATCAGGGAAAGAACAACAATCCTATGAAGCGTTGTGAATAACATTAATCAAAAGTAAAATTACAGAGAAATGTAAAAGCATCCATTTATAGCACTTCTCTGATTAGTGGATTGTATGTATATATATACAACACATTTTTATGATTTATTTAATTATTAGTAAGTGTTTTATTTTGATTGCTTTTATTTTTGAATTATGTTAAATTTGACATTTCTTATGATTTAATTAATTAATATTAATTGTTTCTTTTTTATTGTTTTTATTTTACAATTATTTTATTTTATTTATATCATTTAATTAATTGTGTTTTTATTGTTTGTTTGAAAATATCTTTTTTTAGTTAATTAATTATTAGCAAGTAAATTATTAATATTAATTATTTTATTTTATTGCTTTTATATTAAAATTATTTAATTGTTTTTTTGTTTGTTTGTTTGTTTGTTTAATTACCGGTAAGTGTTTTATTTTGATTGCTTTTATTTCAAAATTATTTTAATTTTACATTAATATTTAATACATTTATAGTAAGTGTTTTATTTTGATTTGTTTTTATTTTAATTTGATTCATTTTAAAATTTAAAATGTTTGCCATTTGATTAATAGTAAGGTTTTTATTGTTTTATTTTGTAATTAAGTGTTTTATTTTGACTGCTTTTATTTCTAAATTATTTATTTAATTTGATATTAATATTTTATAAATGTATAGTAAGTGTTTTATTTTGATTTGTTTTTATTTTAAAATTAATTTCACTTTTTATTATTTAATTAATTAATAGTAAGTGCTTTTTATTGTTTTATTTTATAAATCATTCCTTTTTTCTGACATATTTATGATTTTATGATTTTTTTTTGTTTTATTTTAGTTGCTATTATATTAGTATGATTTATTTTATTTTTACACTTTTATCAATTAATTTACCATATTTTTTAAAAATTTTGTTTGATTTCTTTTATTTTAGTATGATTTATTTTACTTTTACACTTTTATCATTTAATTAATAGTAAGTGTTTTTTTATTGTTTTATTTAAAAAAAAATCTGACATTTATATGATCTTATGAATTATTAGTAAGAGTTTTATTTTGATTGCTTTCATTTTTAATTATGTAATTTAGATTTTTATGATTTCATAGATTTATAGTAAGTGTTTTGTTTTGATTTGCTTTCATTTTTAATTATGTAATTTAGATTTTTATGATTTCATAGATTTATAGTAAGTGTTTTGTTTTGATTTGCTTTCATTTTTTAAAAATAATTTGTTTTATTTTTCACTTTTTATTATTTAATTAAATCATACTACGTATTTTTTATTGTTTTATTTTATAATTCATTATTTTATCTGACATTTTTATGATTTTATTAATTATTAATAAGAGTTCTATTTTGATTGCTTTCATTTTTTTAATTATTTAATTTTAGATTTTTATGATTTAATACATTTATAGTAAGTGTTTTGTTTTGATTTGCTTTAATTTTTTAAATAATTTGTTTCACTTTTCACTTTTTGTTATTTAGTTAATTAACACTAATTGTTTTTTATAGTTTTATTTCATAATTCATTTTTTTCTGACATTTTTATTAGTAAGTTTTTTTTCATGAATTTCATTCATAGTAAGTGTTTTGTTTTGATTTGCTTTAATTTTTAAATTACCTATTTTTTCACTTTTTATTTTTTAATTAAATAATAGTAAGTGTTTTATTCTGATTTATTTATTTCAAGTATTTTATCTTACATTTTTATTATTTAATTAGTTTCATTGTACATTTTTCTGGTTTAAATAATCATTTATTTATTTTTTAAAAATGATTTCTGTTCATTTTTCTTGATTGTTCCTGACTGGTCGTGTGTGTTTTCGGCGTGTGTGTGACTGATGTTTGAGTGTATTGGATCTGAAGCGCTCTGAGTGTCTTTGGTTTGGCTCGGCTCGTGTGGTTTGGGTCGAGACCAGCGTTTCTCTGATGGACGTCTCTCCGTACGCACGGCCTGATTTCTAGTGTTTCAGCTGTGATTCTGTGCGCTGGACTGATGAATGGATTGGGTTTCAGTCGTCACTCGCTCTCACTCTTCTGTGGTTTAGACACAAAGAAGAAGAATTTCTACTGTCAAACATCATAAAAAGCATCATAACAGCAGCTCGTATGATCACGTGAAATGAAGAAAATAAAGAGCTTCTTAATCAGCCCGATGTTTTTAATAACCGCCTGATAGTGTTTTTTTGTCAGATAAACCACTTTGACATACAATATCTGCAAAATATATTTACCCAGTAATTAAACAACACATTCGCATGTTCATGCTTCTCTGAGAAACGAATCAAATAATTAATCTTTACTAAGTGGTTTATTTTGATTAGTGTTATTTTAAAGTGCAATTCATTTTATTACTTATCATTTAATAAATTGTTAGTGTTTTATTTTGATCGCTTTTACAATTATTTGTTCGATTTTACATTTGTATTATTTAATTAATAATTAAGTGTTTTATTTCGGTTGTTATTTTAAAATAATTTCTTTAGTTTTATTTTTTCTTTAATCTTTGACATTTTATTATGGCATTTTCTTATTGTTTTTTTTATTATTTGATTGTATTTCGTTTTTTTATTTTAAAAACATTAATTTATTTTAATAATTTATAGTGTTTTATTTTGATTGTTATTTTAAGTCATCTCTATATTTTTTCTTTGATCTTTTACATTTTATCATTTAATGAATTATTATTAATAATTAATACATTATCTAAAGTAATTATTAATTTAAATTAATGTATTAATTATTATGCATTAACAAATTATTAATACATTAGAAAGTGCTTTATTTTATTGTTGTTTATTTTAAAATTATTTAATTTGATATTTTATCATTTAATTAATTATTAGTAATTGTTTTATTTTCAGTGTTTTATTTAGGTTTTTTTTATTTTAAAGCATTAATTTATTTTAATGTTTCATTTTCAAGTGTTTTATTTAGATTTTTATTTTAAAATTATATTTTTGTTTAATGTACATTTTACATACATTTTTATAGTTTAATTATTATTAGGTGTTTTATTTTGAGTGTTTATTTTATAATTATTAGTTTAATTGTATTTTTTGTTTTTGAATGCCTGTATTTTCAAGATATATATTTATTTTATTTCACATATTATTATTATTATTATTATTATTATAAAAATTGTATATATATTTTATTAAACAATATTGTTTAAACATTTTGTTTAATTTGTTTAATTTTATGTTTCTGTTATTTAATTAGTGTAAATTAATGTAGAATAGTGCATTTAATTATTGTTTTATTATTATTATTATTATTGGTATTTAGTTAATTATTAGTATGTATTTTATTAAATAATTATTTGTTTAATTTTATATTTCAGTTATTTATTTATTAATGTTTTACTTTGTTTTTATTTTAACATTATTATTATTATTATTATTATTATTAATTAATGTTATTATTTACATTATATTATTTTTAATTAATTTTAAAAATTTATTTTGTCAAACAATTATTTGATTCATTTAATATTTCCGTTATTTCATATGTATTATTATATTATATTATGTTATATGTTGTGTTATGTTATGTTATATTATATTATTATTTTGTTAATTATTAGTATGTATTTTATTAAACATTTATGTTTTTTAAAGTATATTTCACTGTAATAAACAATATTGTTTAAACATTTTGTTTAATTTGTTTAATTTTATGTTTCTGTTATTTAATTAGTGTAAATTAATGTAGAATAGTGCATTTAATTATTGTTTTATTATTATTATTATTATTGGTATTTAGTTAATTATTAGTATGTATTTTATTAAATAATTATTTGTTTAATTTTATATTTCAGTTATTTATTTATTAATGTTTTACTTTGTTTTTATTTTAACATTATTATTATTATTATTATTATTATTATTATTATTATTAATGTTATTATTTACATTATATTATTTTTAATTAATTTTAAAAATTTATTTTGTCAAACAATTATTTGATTCATTTAATATTTCCGTTATTTCATATGTATTATTATATTATATTATGTTATATGTTGTGTTATGTTATGTTATATTATATTATTATTTTGTTAATTATTAGTATGTATTTTATTAAACATTTATGTTTTTTTAAGTATATTTCACTGTAATTGTTTTTATTTTAACATTATTATTATTATTTTTTTTACATTACATTTAATTAAATTTTAAAATGTATTTTGTCAAACAATTATTTGATTCATTTAATATTTCCGTTATTTCATATTTATTATTATATTATATTATATTATATTATATTATATTATATTATATTATATTATATTATATTATATTATATTATATTATCTTATTTATGTAATTATTAGTATGTATTTTATTAAACAATTATGTAACATTTTTATATTTCATTATTTAATTATTTATTGTTTTATTTTAATTGTTTTTATTTTACCATTATTATTATTATTATTATTATTATTATTATTATTTACATTACATTATTTATATTATTTAATTAATTAATTAATTTTTTTATTATATATATATATATATATATATATATTTTTATTTATTAACTTTATTATTCATCAACTCACAAACCCCCTGCAGTTCCAAGTTGGGAAACCTGTGGTCTGTGTGAATTTTTGTTTTTTATTTTTTGTTTTTGAGCTTATAGATCACCGTTTGTCCAGTTCTGGCTCATTTTCTTCATGTTTGTTCGTGACGAGCTGACGCCCTTCTCTCTTCTCTGTCTTTCTCGTTCAGTGTCTGGAGCCTTGCAGGGCATCATGGGACCTGAAGGAGAACCAGTGTCAGGACTTGTGTGAGGTATGGAAACTCTGAGACGCGAATGAGTCACGCGTCGCTCCCTAAACAAGACGTTTAACCACCCAAACCTGTCAAAGCTGCCCTGAGATCCGCGCCTCGTTTGAATCATTGCGTTCTGCTCCCGATTTCAGACTCAGTTCCCCAAGAAGCATTACGAGTGTCTGACGAGCTGCGAGTTCCTGCGCTCCGTTCAGACGCTGAAGCCGGGCGACTGTCCCGCGCCGGAACGAGCCAGCGGATTCGCCGCCGCCTGCGTGGAGAGCTGCGAAACGGACGACGAGTGCACGGCGCTGAAGAAATGCTGTCCGAACGGATGCGGACACACCTGCCAGATCCCAAAAAACCCTTATAAAGGTACAAACGTCATCAGCAAAACAAGTCGTTCACACATAAACAATCATCCTGGTGTTATTTGCTCAGCCTTATGACGTTCAAACCTGTGTGACTTTCTTTATTCCATGGGAAAATGTCTGGGTTTTTTTTTTTTATGTCTACACAATGGAAGTCTAATGTTGTCGTTTTGGACCCCATTGACTTTCACTGTGTGGACAAAAGTAAAAAAAAAAAAAACATCATGGTTAAGTGCTTAAGGTTTAAAATTACAAAACTGTTAAAGACATTAAAAGAAATTAACAAAAACAATAAACTGAAGCACTAAACTTACTAACTGGAAATAAATAAAACTAAATTAAATTAAGCCTAAATAATAATAATAAGAAAAATGGATGAATAAATAAATATTAAATTAGAAAAAATGCACAAAAAATACTAAAAAAGAATATAAATATAAAAAGTAAAATATAAAATATAAAAACAAAAGATAATAAATTATATAAATGTAATGTAAATGCATACTAAAATTACTAACTGGAAATAACTAAAAAAAAAATAATAATAATATAAAAAATAAACAATAAAAATGAGAAAAACACATACAAGTCTCAGCCAAATTCAAAACTGTTTGGATAAACAAAATAAAATAAAATACAATAAATGTTTTACTTTAACTCCTGAAATAATTAAACCTAATAAATAGAAATTAATTTAAAAAATTGTTACAAAAATAAAATATATATATATATATATATATATATATATATATAATATTAAATAAAATAAAAAAACACAACAAAAGTATGAAAGTTTTCATTGAAATAAATTAAAAAAAAAATCTAGTTCAAAATAATAACAGAACCTATACTTCTTTTATTGTAAGTGCTAAAATTACTAAAACTAATAAACAAAAATGAATAAAAACTATATAGGAGCATAAATATTATATATACATACGTACACACACACACACACACACACACACACACACACACATATATATATATATATATATATATACATAAACACAAGCACTAAAATATTGCTAAAATAAAGTGAACAGAAATATAATACAATATAAACATGAAATCAAAGTCCAAATATAAATTAAACTTTAATAGCTAATTAATGCTAAAGTAACCTAAAGTATAAATATTTGATGAAAACAAAATAAGTTTAAGCAATAAAATTACTAATTGGAAATTAAATTACATTAAATTAAATTAAATAATTAATTAAAATTAAATTAAATCTAAATAATAATAATAATAATAATAATAAGAAAAAACGTAAAATATAAAATTAAGAGCTTATTCAAAATAATAAATTATAGAAATGTAATGTGCATGCATACTAAATGTATTAACTGGAAGTAACTAAAACTGAAAAAAAAAAAGAAAAAAAATTGTTATATAAAAAACAGTACAAACGAGAAAAACCCATAAAACACACACGTATACTACTTTAAGTACTAAAATATTTAAAACTTATAAATTAAAATTAATGAAAACTATATTAAAAATTACAAATATATATTACAAATATATAAATATAAAAAACTAAAAGATGTAAATGACAAATAAACCATGACAAAACCATGAAAAAAATTACAGTGAAAACAGAAATTATATAAATAAAAATCAAGTAAACTAAACCTGTAATAGCATCTCAGTAATGCTAAAGTTACCTAAATTATAAATATTACATAGTTTATGTTGAAGCACTAAAATTACTAACTGGAAATAAAAACATATTTACATAAATTTAAATTAAATCTAAATAATAATAATAATAAACTGAAAATATAAAAAAAGCTAATTCAAAATAATAAATTATATTAATGAAATGTACATGCATACTAAAATTATTAACTGGAAATAACTAAATCTGAAAAAAAAAAAAAAAAAAAAAAAAAAAAAAAAACCTATAAAAACCAAAAAAAAAAAAAACATAAAACATATACGTATATACATAATTCAACATAATAACAAAACCTTTTTTTACTGTAAGTACTAAAACTACTAAAAGAGATAAATAAATAAAAATAATAAAAACTATATTGGAACATTAAAGATCTATAAATATAAAAAATAAAATATAAATGACAAAAACACACAAGTACACACAAATTCATGTGAAAAAAAAATATAAAAATGAAATCAAAGTCCAAATATAAAGTAAACCTGTAACAGCATCTCAGTAATGTTAAAGTAACCTAAATTATAAATATTACATGAAAACAAAATAAGATTAGGTTGAAGCACTAAATAATAAATAAAACATAATTAAATTAAATTAAATTAAATTAAAGCTCATAATCATAAATAATAATAATAATAATAATAATAAACTGTTTTTTTTTTTTTTTTTTTTTTTTTAAGCTAATAATAAATTATATAAATGAAATGTACATGCATACTAAAATTATTACCTGGAAATAACTACAAAAAAAAGTAATGTAAAAAAAAAAAAAAAAATTGGGAAAAAAAACATAAAACACATATACTGTATATATAATTAAAAATATTAACAAAACCTTTTTTACTGTAGGTACTAAAACTACTAAAACAGATAAATAAATTACAGTGAAAACAGAAAAGCTGAAAGTAAAATCAAATCCCAAATCTAAATGAACCCTGTAACAGTATCCGAGTAAAGCTAAAACAAGCGTAGCGTCAGAGAGTTGTTGCTGGTGAAGTGAAAGAGGCTTTTACGGTTTTGTCTTTATTGATGTCAGATTTACTGGTTCCCCCTCGTTTGCAGAAAGCCGTAAAACCTTTTATTGAAATCCAAAGGCAATCAGAGAGAGACGTCGCTGGTGTCAGGAGCGTAATTGTTTCTCTCTGTTAGAAGATGATGATCGGCCGTGCTGGAAACCATTAACGGCCCAAATTGAGCATCGCCGCTCGCTCGATGGCTCTCAGATGTTCCTGCAGGTGGACCAACGTAACCTCGCGGTTCTCCTTGACCCAAAGACCAAGCTCCGTTCACCTAGTCAAATCAGCCTTAAAGCCTTTATTCATAATGCATTATATAGGTGTTCATAATAATGCATGTTGAAATGCATTAAATATTTTCATAAATAATTGTTACTAAAGTTAAAATGCATTATAATATTTAAAGGCTCCTTGTTACATCCTAAATCAGTAAATCAGTGTTTTATCAGTGTTTTAATGTATTATATTTTCTAAAATAAACGTAACCTAATTAGTACCCAAAAACTAAATAATAAATTAACAAATAAATAAAAACAAAACAGCAATTGAAATGAAAATTGAAAATATAACAGTAAAAGCTAAAACATATATATTTAGTATAATTTTTAATTAAATTATAATTTACAATTTTTAATTAAGTTATAATTTATTTTAATTAAACTATTTTTAGGTTTACTGCTCCACAATTAGTATAAAGTGATTTTTAGTGCTACTTTATCTACTAAAATAATTAAACTAATAAATAAAACTAATACATAAACTAATAAATAAAAATGAGTAAAACTATAAATGTTTTTTTTTTTGTAAAAAACACATTACAAAATTACAAAAAACCCTCAAACAAAACATACAAATTATATCTAATTTAAAAGATTATGTTTTTATTTACATATTTTTATTTAATTTTGTAATGTTTTTTGTGTATTTTTTTAAATTACTAATTAATAGTTTATTTTAATTAAACAGTTTTTAGGTTTACTGCTCCACAAAAGTTACTTAACCTACTAAAATAATTAAAACTAATAAATAAAAATTAATACAATTATAAATATTAAAAAAATAAATAAATAAAAAAACCCTCAAACGAAACATACAAATGGTAAATATCATTTACATTTTTTTTTCTAATGTTTTTTTTTGTCATTTTTTAAAAATTACTAATTACTTTTTTTTTTATTTTTTTTAAGCAATTGTTTTTGTGTTACAGCTCCACAACTCACTTAAATATCTCTTTTGTCCAAAGCATCTTACATTGCATTAAAGCTAAATATTTCATAAGTTCATGCATTTCTTTGGAGTCGAACCCATGACCTTGCGGTTGCGAGCGCGCGCTGAGCTCCAGGAATATTTTAGCGCAGTAAAGCAGGTGTGTTTTAGAGAGGATGACGTGCACCTGCAGACACTGGAGCTTCGTGGAGGTTTGCGCGGTTTCTGGATGACCCTGCTCAGATCCTCAGATCCCGCCGTCGGAGCGAGTGTGTGAATTCCAGCGCTGAAGGAGCGGTTTGTTCAGGAACGCTGGGGATTTTACTGGAGCGCTGGGATTGGAACAGACGTCACACACGCGCTGGAGCTGTGAAACCGCAGCGCAATCGAACACAGCTGCTGCTCCGCACATCTTCTTCTGGAGAATCGGCCTTCGACAGCGCTGCTGTCATCAAATCCCACCGTCGCTGATCAGTTCAACTACCTCATTTTATTCAGTGGAAATGTTCATCATCACCCATTCGTATCGCATTTCTCCATGCTGGTTTTCATGCAGATGTTGAGAATCACTGAGAATCAGTTCATTTTATTGATATGAAGTAGGGCTGTCAAGTGATTTCAATGTTTGATTAATTGATCCCAAAGTAATCGCACGTCAGTTTGGGTTAAGAAATGACTCCCCTAAAGATCATTTAATGATATCATTGTGTTAAATGAGAAAAGCGGTGAGTAGACATTACAAAAAGTAGCTTTAGAAAGCAATTTGATTCAGTAAATCACTTTCTTAATGAGTGAGTCATTGAATCATTCATTTAACCTATTTGTTCAGATGGATGATTTATACAGAAACGAAGCAACTGTCTGTTTTTATGAATGAGTCACTGAATCATTGGCTCGTTTGTTTTGTTTAAATTGCTGTTTTGTTCAGAAATGAGGCAAGTGACTGACTTTATGAATGAGTCACTGAATCATTGGCTCGCTCGAATTGTTCAAACGTCAGTTTCATTCAGAAATACAGAAAGTTAATGTTTTTATGAATGAGTCACTGAATCATTGGCTCAGTCAATGCATTCAAACAGCTGATTCATTCAGAAACAAGGCAAGTTACTGTTTGTAAACGAGTCACTGAATGACTGGCTCACACAATTCATTCAAACGACTGATTCATTCAGAAATAAAGTGACTGATTGTCTTTATGAACGTGTCACTGAATCATTGGCTCACTTGATTTGATCAAACAGTTGATTCATTTAAAAAAAACTACCAAATGACAGTCTTTATGAATGAATCTCTGAATCATTGGCTCATTTGTTTCAATCAAATGGCTGTTTTGTTCAGAAACAAGGCAAGTGACTGTCATTATAAATGAGCCACTGAATCACTGGCTTACTCAAATTGTTCAAATGGCAGATTTGTTCAGAAACACATAAAGTTACTGTTTTTATGAATCACTGAATCATTGGCTCAGTCGTTGCGTTCAAACAGCTGATTCATTCACAGGTGAGACAAATGAGTCACTGAATCATCAGCTCACTTGGTTTGTTCAAATGGCTGATTCATTCAGAAACGAAGCACTTGTCTGTCCTTATAAACGAGTGACTGAATCATTGTCTCACTTGGTTTATTCAACAACTGATTCATTCAGAAACAATGCAGTTGACTGTCTTTATGAACAAATCACTGAATGATCAGGTCTTCGGATTCATTCAAACAACTGATTCGTTCAGAACCAAGGCAAGTTACTGTCTTTATGTATGAGTCACTGAATCATTGGCTCATTCGAATCATTAAAATGGCAGATTTGTTCAAAAATTAAACAAGTGACCATCTTCATGTATGAGTCACTGAATCATTGGCTCACTCAATTCGCTCAAATGGCTGATTTGTTCAGAAATTAAACAAGTGACTTTTTTTTTATGAATGGGTCATTGAATCATTGCCTCACTTGATTCATTTAAACAGCTGATTCATTCAGAAATAAAGCAGTTGACTGTCTTAATGAACAAATCACTGAATCATTGGATCTTCTGATTCGTTCAAACAACTGATTTGTTCAGAAACAAGGCAAGTGACCCTCTTTATGTATGAGTCACTGAATCATTGGCTCACTTGATTCGCTCAAATGGCTGATTTGTTCAGAAACAAGGCAAGTTACTGTATTTAAGAACGAGTCACCGAATCATTGGCTCACTTGATTTGTTCAGATGGCAGATTTGTTCAGAAATGAAACAAGTGACTCTCTTTATGAACGGCTCACTGAATCATTGCCTCAGTTGATTCATTCAAACAGGTGATTCATTCAGAAATAAAGCAGTTGACTGTCTTAATATACAAATCACTGAATCATTGGGTCTTCTGATTCGTTCAAACAACTGATTGGTTCAGAAATTAGGCAAGTGACTGTGTTTATGTATGAGTCACTGAATCATTAACTCACTCGATTCATTCAAATGGCTGATTTGTTCAGACACTAGGCAACTTACTGTCTTTATGAACGAGTTAGTGAATCACTGGCTCCCTTGATTTGCTCAAATGGCAGATGCTTTCAGAAATTAAACAAGTGACTCACTTTATGAACGGGTCACTGAATCATTGCCTCACTTTATTCATTCAAACAGCTGATTCATTCAGAAATAAAGCAGTTGACTGTCTTAATGAACAAATCACTGAATCATTGGGTCTTCCGATTCGTTCAAACAACTGATTCATTCAGAACCAAGTATGAGTCAGTAAATCAATGGCTCACTCGATTTGTTCAAACAGCTGATTTGTTCAGACACTAGGCAAGTTACTGTCTTTATGAATGAGTTGCTGAATCATTGACTCACTTGATTCATTGAAATGGCTGATTCATTCATAAACAAAGCAAGTTACTGTCTTTATGAATGAGTCACTGAATCATTGGCTCACTCGATTCGTTCAGACAGCTGATTTGTTTGTTGTTACTGTCTTTATGAACGAGTTGCTGAATCATTGACTCACTTGATTCATTCAAATGGCTAATTCATTAATAAACAAAGCAAGTTACTGTCTTTATGAATGAGTCATTGAATCATCAGCTCACTCGATTTGTTCAAAACTACAAATTCTTTTAGTAACGAAACACTTCTGTGTGCTGCTGTGGCTTTGGAACAGTTTTTGTTTGTGAACTTGAGCAAAAACAGACAATTCTGTGTCTAATATCTTGTTTATTGAACTGTTGTATGTCTTGCTGGTGTGATATTGCTAAACTATATCATATGATGTAAATGTGAGAGACAAATCTTCAGCTCTGTTCTCTGATGAAAACGCATCCGTCAGCAGTGAAGTCGCTCGGCTGATTTCTGGAGACGTGTGGAAGACATCGGACGTCTTTGAGTTTGGTGTCGTAAAGTCCTTCACGTCGCTCCTCAATCAGCGGCGCTCCATCACAGCTGTAACGAATCGAGGAAAGACACGGAGCAGAACATTTTCTCCCTTCTTTTTCCCCCCTGAAGCTTTGTACTTAATAAATCTTTAATTTATTGCATATGGAAGAATTTCAGATGTCTTTGAGGGTTAAATGGAAGTCACTGCCATATGGAGCAGATGGAGGATTACTGTGGCTGTGAGAGCATCACATGAACATCATTTACCAGCGCTATTCATCATCACATAGTTATTTTTAACTGTTGCACATTCATTGAAACAATGTGATAATGTCTGTTTGATTCTAATCCAGCAAATAAAGACCTTACAAATGAAAGATTGAAATATTTAATTATTTTTTACGTTGAAAATCGTATTAGATCAGTGTTATTTTAGTATCATTCATGTAGTTATTATTAATATTTTGAATAAGTTTCTATTTTAATTCAGTTTTTATTGTGTATTCTATTATTATTTTAATTTATTTTTATTTATTTTTTTATATTTTATTTTTATTTTGTTTTATAAATTTTTTATATTTTTTATATTTTATTTTATATTTTATTTGTTTAATTACCATTTTAATTTTGATGTTTTAGTAATTTTTGTGTTTTCCTATTTTATTTATTAGTAATGTTGTTGTGTGCTTTTACTTTTATTTTATTGTTAGTTTTATTTTCCATTTTATTTTGAGTTCAAGTTTTAGTGTTTTTGTTTTGTTTTTGTATTTCACTTTAATTTTAGTTTTATTTTTTTAATATTTTGAGATTTCTATTAATTTTTATATGTTTTACAATATTTATTAGATCAGTGTTATTTTAGTATCATTCATGTAGTTTTTATTAATATTTTGAATTAGTTTCTATTTTAGTTTAATTTTTATCGTATATTATAAAATATTTGAATTTTTTTTTCCTTTTTTTATTTTATATTTTTTATTTTATTTTATTTTAGTTTTTAATATTTAATTTTATATTTTTATATTTTATTTTTAATTACCATTTTAATTTTGAAGTTTTAATAATTTTAGTGTTTTCATTTTTTATTTATTACTAATTTTGTTGTGTTTTCATTTTTGTTATTTTATTATTATTTTTATTTTCCATTTTAATTTTTAAAGTTAAAGTCTTAGTGTTTTTGTTTGTGTTTTTATATTTCACTGTAATTTCAATTTAGTTTTGTTTTTTAATATTTTGACATTTCTGTTAATTTTATTTACGTTTTACAATATTTATTACATCAGTGTTATATTAGTATGATTCATATATGTTCCTGTACTACAGTTGTTATTAATATTTTGGATTTGTTTTATTTTTTATTAATTTATTTCTTTTTTATATTTTATGTTTTTTGTTTTTTTATATTTTATTATTTTTAATCGCCATTTTAATTTTCAAGTTGTAGTTTTTTTTTTTTTTTTTTTTTTTAGTTATTAGTAGTTTTGTTGTGTGTTTTCACTTCTGTTATTTTATTATTACCTACAGTTGTTATTAATATTTTGGATTCATTTGAATTTTATTTTAGTTTTTATCTTATTATTATTATTATATTTTTAATTTTAATTTTAGTTAACGTTTTTATATTTCACTTTTATTACTTTTTTTTTTTTTAATTTTAGTGTCATCAGCGCTGGTGTTTTGATATTACACGTGATTAAAGCGTGTCTGTCCTTCCGTGTCTGTCTCAGGATCTCCTCTGAAGCCGCGTAAGGAGCTGTTGTTTGTGGAGCAGGCGTCAGGACAGCTGGAGGTTCGCTGGTCGTCCCGTTTTAACGTCTCCGTGGAGCCGGTGCTTTACGTGCTGCAGCGCCGCTGGAACTTCGGCATCCATCCCAGCGAAGACGACGCTACGGAGTGGCAGGACATCGCACAGGTCAGGCCGTTCATCCATAAAGTGTCAATCACGCAACTGTTTGCATTCTGAAAACTGATGCATTTGCTGAGAAAAAGAAGGCAACAACCACAAACCAACAATTAATTTAATTAATTACTTAAAAGATGATTAACATTCAGTATTATTGTCGATTTGATAGCAATAGATCAGAATAAATGAAATATGTGTGCACATTTTTTAAAACTTCATTTACTAGATCAATGTGTAGTATCATTATGTGTCAGCAAACTGGTTAGGTTTAGATTTTACTTTTATATTTTCCACTCAGTCAAAAACCAACAAATAAAATTTTGTCCCAAGTTTTTTTCTTGTTCATTAGCCGTTTCCTCTCAGAAATTCATCACAATTTAATAGTAAAATCTGAAAACTTTTCATGTCAACTTTACCAAAAAAAAAAAAAAAAATTTTTTTTAACTCAGATCCTCTAACTTTTGTAGTTTTTCCAGTAGAAATATTCTTAAATCAAGACACACTTACTTGAGATACAAAATTAGGATACAAAGTTTTGTTTTATGAAAAAAGTGATCATGCTTAAATCATGCTTAGAGAGTCCATGCTTAAAATGTAATAACTTAAATAATAATGTGATAATGTCTTTTTGTCTAATCCAGTGAATTAAATACTTCACAACCATTGGATTATTTTCTCTTTTTATTCAGGATTTGATTGGCACAAATCAAAAGTTCAGATTAAATAAAAATATATGTACATTTTAAAAAATACGATCATAGTTTTTATTAATATATTTGAAATGGTGTTTATTTTTATATTTTCTGCTCAAGCAAATGCCAATGACTAAAATTAAGTCCCATCCTACATTTTTTTTTTTTGTTCAAGAGCTTGTTTTTCCCTCATAAAATGTTCACAATACTAGTAAAGTTGAAAAACTTCACTGCAAAACATTTTTGTTTTCCAGTACAAATATCTCAATATATTAAGTCTTTTTTTTCTTTTTTTTTTTGTATCAAAATGAAGTGAGTTTTTGCTTAAAATAAGAAAAATATCTGGCAGTGGGCTCAGAAAAATAAAGTTAATTCAAAGGAAAATCTAGATTATTTTTCTGACTCCAGCGGCAGATATTTGTTCTTGTTTTACTCAAAAATTCGCCTCATTTTTATATATATATTTTTTTAGAAAATGAAAAGAAATATTGCTTTTACACTAAATGTACACTACCAGTAAAAACTGTTTTTTTTAAAGCCTTCTCATTTGCTCAGGAAGCCTGCGTTTGTTTGATCCAAAGTACAGCAAAACAGTAAAATTTTAAAAATATTTCAAAATTTTACTGTTTTTACTGTACTTTAGATCAAATAAATGCAGGCTTGGTGAGCAGAAGAGACTTTTTTAAAAATATTACAAATCTTACTATTCAAAAACTTTTAACTGTATCTTGATTTTAGAATGTTTAGATAATTGTACTATAAAACAAGACAAAAATACTGAGGAAGAACATCATTTTCCTAGTGTTTAAGCAAAAGCTAAATAAAGAGTTGCACAGATGTCTCTCTAGTCCTTCATGTTTAAAATAGATCAGATTCCAAACTCATATTCAGAGGTATGTGTACGTGACCCCGTGACCTCTGGCCGTGACCTTTGACCCCTGTGCCCCACAGGTTGCCGAAGAGCGTGTGCTGCTGAGCGACGTGCGGCCGAGCAGGTGGTATCAGTTCCGCGTGGCGGCGGTGAACGTTCACGGCACTCGCGGCTTTACGGCTCCCAGCAAACACTTCCGCTCGTCCAGAGGTGAGTCTGACAGATTTACGCTCCGCACAGGTGCGGCTCTTCACCTGCTGCTCCAGCGGACGCATTTAGCCAGAGCTTCAGCACAGAGCCGCCGTCTGTCACATAAACCTTAGGCCTGATTTACTCCCTCTATCACTTTGATCTAAGACTCTTCTTCTTCTGAGACTGTATCTCCTCCTTGAGTTTTCAAGCTACAAACAAGAAACTGAGCTCAGACCTGCAGGTCACTATGTCTTTCTGTTAAACGCACAACTTCAAAATCAAAACTCCCATAGACTTTTATTGAGGGTGTAAAAATCAAAAAAGGCTTATAGAGTGTTTAAGCTGTCTGTCAATAGCAAAGCTTAATGACAACATGTTAAATCATGCTAGCAACGAGGTAACCATATTTAATACTGTGCTAGCAGCATGTTAAAACATGTTAACAATGTGTCAAATCATGTTAGCAGAATGCTGGCAATGTACTAAAACATGTTACCAACATGCAACATTAACCATGCTAACAACATGATAATCATGTTAGAAACATGTAAGCAATAGGGAAATCATGCTAGCAACATGCTAACAACATGTTAATTGTTAGCAACACGTTAACAACACAGAGGTAATGTTAGAGACATGCTAGCAACATGCTAATCATGCTAGAAACATGTAAGCAACAGGGTAATCATGCTAGCAACATGCTAACATGTTAATTGTTAACAACACATGTTAACAACAGAGATAATGTTACAAACATGCTAGCAACATGCTAGTCGTGCTAGAAACATACAAACAACATCCTAGCAACAGGATTATCATGCTAGCACCGTGATAGCTCAATGCTAATAATGTTAGAAACACATTAACAACATGGTAATCATGCTAGAACATGTTAGCAACAGGGTAATCATGCTAACGTCATGATAACTGTTAGCAACACATGTCAGCAACACAGAAATCATATTAGAAACATGCTAGCAGCATGCTAATTGTGCTAACAACACGCTAGTCATGCTAGCAAAAACATGGTAATCATGCTAGCACGTGCAAGCATGTTAATTAAGTTAGAAATATGTTAGCAACAGGGTAATCATGCTAACAACATGCTAATCATGTTAAAACATGTTAGCAACACATGCTAATCATGCTAGAAACATGTAAGCAATAGGGAAATCATGCTAGCAATATGCTAACAACATGTTAATTGTTAGCAACACATGTTAACAACAGAGATAATGTTAGAAACATGCTAGTAACATGCTAATCGTGTTAGAAACATACAAACAACATCTTAGCAACATGATTATTATGCTAGCACCATGCTAGCTCAATGCTAATAATGTTGGAAACACATTAACAACATGTTAATCATGCCAGAAACATGTTAGCAATAGGGTAATCATGCTAACATTATGATAACTGTTAGCAACACGTTAGCAACACAGAAATCATATTAGAAATATGTTAGCAGCATGCTAATTGTGCTAACAACACACTAGTCATGCTAGCAAAAACATGGTAATCATGCTAGCACGTGCAAGCATGTTAATCAAGTTAGAAATATGTTAGCAACAGGGTAATCATGCTAACAACATGCTAATCATGTTAGAAACATGTTAGCACACATGCTAATCGTGCTAGAAACATGTAAGCAACAGGGTAATCATGCTAGCAACATGCTAACATGTTAATTGTTAACAACACATGTTAACAACACAGAGATAATGTTAGAAACATGCTAGCAACATGCTAATCGTGTTAGAAACATGCAAACAACATCATAGCAACATGATTATCATGCTAGCACTGTGCTAGCTCAATGCTAATAATGTTAGAAACACATTAACAACATGCTAACAACATGCTAATCATGTTAGAAACATGTTAGCAACACATGCTAATCATGCTAGAAACATGTAAGCAATAGTAAATATCATGTTAACAACAGAGATAATGTTAGAAACGACATGCTAATCATGTTAGAAACATGCTAGCAACATGCTAGTTGTGCTAACAACACGCTAGTCATGCTAGCAAAAACATGGTAATCATGCTAGCACATGCAAGCATGGTAATCAAGTTAGAAATATGTAAGCAACAGGGTAATCATGCTAACAACATGCTAATCGTGCTAGAAACATGTTAGCAACAGGGTAATCATGCTAGCAACATGCTAACAACATGTTAATTGTTAGCAAGACATGTTAACAACAGAGATAATGTTAGAAACATGCTAGCAACACAGAAATCGTATTAGAAACATGCTAACAACATGCTAATCATGCTAGCACTGTGTAAGCACAATGCTAATCATGTTAGAAACATGCTAGCAACACATGCTAACAACATGCTAAACATGCTAAATCATGCTAACAAGGTCGTAGCAATATCTAGCTAATGTATCTCTCTAACCTAATCTACTTCAAGGTTTTACAACTGCTTCAAACTTTCAGGCTGGTCAGGGGTGGCCACAGTCCTGCAGAGTTCAGCTCCAACGCTAATCAAACACACATGAACAAGCTAATAAAGGTCTGAAGGTTACTAGAAGCAAAACTGGCCACCTCTGGCCCGGGCTTTCCCAAGCCAACCTCAAAGTTTGTCTGTTTAATTTGTTTGCTTGGGCAGGAAAATTCCCTCGTGCACTGATTCCAGGGGAAAGATCATTTACAGTCACATCCGTTGTTAAATGAATGCATTTTATTAGATGAGCGAAAGTACCTCCTTGTAAAAATACCTCATGAAAGTCATTATTTACTGTCCCTCATATCATTTCAAACCTGTATTATGTTATTCTGTCTCTGGAGTACAAAAGGAAGCGTTTTTCTATACAACAACAGGGTTTGAAAGGACATAAATGAGTAAATAATGAGGTTTTATGCGGCTGCTGGTCTGCTGTCCTCTCTTTTGCGATGCAGTACGTGTGTCGTATGTTCATTCTTGTAAATGTTTTGTTTGTAAATTGCAGCTTTGTGACTTCACTCCACTAATTCTGGTTGTATTTGTCATATGTCAGTGTAATGTCTTGTTATTTGGAGAGTCTGCTTCCCTCACAGGATCACAATCCGCTCTTGTTTATTCCAACCAAAATCGCTTCAGCACCGTAATTACGACTTACAAACTCATACGAGCGACTTCCCAGCAGGATCTGAGGAAAGAAAGCACGTGCGGCTCGTCTTCTGATATATAACGTCTATTTACTGATCAGCGATGATTTATTACATCTGCGAGCTCTATAGAGTAAATGAATATGTCAGTAGAGTTATTCATATCGCATTCGGTCAGAACACCTGATTTGCAGAGACTTTGCTTGATTATTTGTGTTTTGCACGAGCATCTGGTTTTCAGACGGGCCTCAATAACAGGAACCGACTGCCTCCAGATTGACCCATTTTCCCATTAAAATCCCATTTGCTTAACTCCACTTCCTCTACACAGATGACATCATTTCCCTTAGATGTGGACGACGCCACCGTCACATTCACATGTGCTCGAGAAAACTCACTACATCATGCTGTTTTTATTTCTTTTTACTTTCTAATTTAGGTTTAGCTTGATTCAGCAGGTGCCTGCTTCAAATAACAAAAGAATTAACATAAAAATAAAATAAAATAAAATAAAATAAAATAAAATAAAACACAGCAAAAAATATATAATTAAAAAAACAAAAAACAAACAAAAAAACTACATGTTATTTCATGACTGGTGATTTTTCTCAATTTACCCACAGTGGTGTTGTTGTTAAATAAAACTAACTGTTAATTGAAATAAAGTAAAATATAAATATTAGACAATTTTTTTTGAAAAACTAAAAGTACTACAAATACCAAAAGAGCTAATAAAATAATCTAAATAAATCTAATTAAATTAAAGGAATAGTTTTAGATTATTATTTTTTATTTCTTTATATTTTTTTGTTTATATTTTTTTTTTTTTTTTTCTTTTTGTTTTTAGTTTTTTAAATGTCTGTATGTTTGTATCATTTTTATTATTTTTTAAATACATTTCTACTTTAGTTGTTGTAGTACATCAAGTTAAACTAATTGAAAGTAAGAAATAAGTAAATAAATAAATAATAAATAAATAAATAAAATGGCAAAAACATAAATATTAGACAAACTAAAAGTACAAATACCAAAAAAAAAAAAAAATCGAAGTAAATCAAATTACATTAAAATAATATTTTTAGATTACTTTTTAGATTTCTATATATTTTATTCTATATTCTGTTTTATAGTTTTTGTAATGTTGTTGTCCATTTTTGTTGTCCATTTTTTTTAGCGTTTGTATGTTTATATGTTTTTTTATTTTTTAAAAAACGTCTATTTTTGTTATTTTAGTAAATCAAGTTAAAATAAATGAATATGAGAAATAAATAAACAAATAAATGAATAAGTAAATAAATAAATAAACAGCAAAACATTCCCTAATTACAAAGACAAAAATATATAAATATGTAAAATATGTAAATTTTCTCAATTCGCCCAGAGTGTTGTTGTTAACTACAACTAATTGTTAATTGAAATAAAGCTGAAATCAAATAAAATATAAATATTAAATAAAAAACTTAAAAAACTAAACGTACTGCAAATACCAAAAGTGCTAAAATTAAATTAATATATATATATATATATATATATATATATATGTATAAAATCAATCAATCAAAATAACAGAATGTTTTTGATTAATTTTAAAATTTCTATATATTTTATTCTATATATTTTGTAGTTTTAGTAATATTGTTTTTTGTTGTTGTTGTTTTTGTTGTTTTTTTTTTAAATGTTTCTCTATGTTTGTATAGTTTTTATTATTTTTTTTTATGTAGTTATTTTATCAAGTTAAACTAAATGAAAATAAGGGTTTAAGGGTTTTTTTCTATTTTGTTTTACTTCAGTTAATTTATTTTATTTCATGTAATGAAAATATTTTTGTACTTTAACTTTAGTTAACAATAGCTCTAAAATAACTGAAAATAAGCTACAAACTAAAGATATAAAAATGTTGAAAATAAATAATACTATATATTATTTAATATTATGTAAATAAGTGATATTTATAAATATTGTGAAAGTGCATTTCTGGGTTTGATCAGTCGTTTTTCTGTTTGTTCACATAAAAATGAACTCACTCATCCTCATGTTGTTGCAAACCATGACTTTGTGACTTTATTTGTTCTGTACATTTGAATGATTATCTAAAGAAAATGAATATACAGTGGTTTTCTGAGCGTGTGCTGTTGTTCTGTGTGTTCAGACCCGTCTCCTCCTCCGGCCCCGTCCGGACTGAGAGCGACCAACATCACGACGGGCCCAGACGGTCTGCTGACGGTCCGGATCAACTGGACTCTTTCGGCAGAGCCCGACATCCCCGTCCACCACTACAAAATCTACTGGAGCTGGACGGTCCCGGGAAAATCAGCGGTGCCGTCCCGGAGGAAGAGGAGGAAGACCAGCGACGGGGTGAGAGAGGCTTCACAAATCACTGAGATAAACACAGAGAGACAGAGATTCATCCTGTAAACGTCCTAAATCACAGTATCAGTACCTCTTTCTTTGGTCAGTTTGTGGGGGAAATGTGAGTTTATTTACAAGATCAAGCATTTACATGAGCAGTCAGACCTGATTAACATGATTAAGATAATTAACGCTTTACCACTCCTGAAGACAAGCATAATATTTTTACAAAAATTAAACAAACACACTTTTGTACACTTTTTAAAATAATATTTAATCCTTTTATGTTCATATTTTTAATAATACAAACATATTTATATATATTTAAATATTATATAATCTAGTGGCTACATGGGAAATATTGCCAAAAAAAAAAAAAAAAACATAAAAAATATAATTATATATATATATATATATATATATATATATATATAATTTTTGTTTATTTTCAGTTAAATAGAGAATACAAATAAACTATATATATATATATAATTTTTTTAATATATATATATATATATATATATATATATATATATATATATATATACACACACACACACACACACACACACACACACACACACACACACATATATATATATATATATATATATATATATATGTGGCATATATTACAACTTTCTAATTATATTATATAGAATAAATAAATAAAATAAATATATAGAATATAGATATATAGAAAATAATATATATACATTATCATTAAGTATATATACATACATTAAATATTGTGTTTTCAGTTGTGTTTTGTAAGTATTTTTAAAATTGTACCCCAAAAATTGGTCTGTATTTTCATTTTTCCCGTTATGACGTTAATTTAGGACCACAAAGATCACTAGTGTTTTTTAACCGTTTAGCCTTTTGCAATCACGTCCATGATATTTTGCTTCATCCTGATGAAGTACAAAATGTAAAAAAAAAAAAAAAGAAAAGAAAGGAAAACAACATTTTTGGGTGTAATATGTCAAAAGGCAAGCGTCGAGTTAAAGGAACAGAGCAGAAACGATCTGATGACACGCTGAAGTGTTGCTGCTACCGAAACTCCTGTAGATCGAGAGCAAACCCTGCGGCGATCGTGTTCATAACGTCGACACTCGATCGCTCTGTTGACGCGCGGACGCTGGTTTGAGCCGCGGCTCCTCGGGGTTTGATTAGTGACCCGCTGCTGCTGGAATGCACAAACTAACCCGCTCAATAACGGGCTGTAATGGAGCTCACGCTGACGGAGGAATGCAGGGTTTGATCAGGTGAGAAACGCTCATGTGTTCCTGATATACGGACGCGTTTGTGTGGAGTTCAGCGCTCGTTCGGAGGTCTGATCGCACTTCCACAATCAGCAGCACATCACGGACCTTTCAGAGCAAAGTCTGACTGGAGATTCTTTCCTGTCGAGTCCCATAAATCAGCAATAAAAACCCCCAAAAAAATAAAACGAGTTCACAAGAAATTCACTTTTATCTCTAGATTATTCACAAAAAAAATTTGTAAATTTACTGCTATGAATTGTATCTGATATATGTTTAGTAATATGTTTAACATGTAATATGCAGTATACTTGCAATATGTCAAATACATATAAAATAAAAATAAAGTCAAATATTTCAGACATTAAATATATATTAGATATATTACAAAATATATACATTTTATAACATTTTATATGTGTGTATATATATATATATATATATATATGTATGTATGTATGTATGTATGTTAAATATATTATGTATTAAATGCAACTCAGATTCATTATATATACATTTTTAAATATACTATATATTAAATACATGTCAAATATATGTTATATTTCAGGTATATTATATGTAAATGTATGTCAAATATGCTAAAGATGTATTAAATATGTCAGATATATTATATATCTGACAATATGATGAAAATAAAATACATTAACTGTCAGAAATATTATACATTAAATATATGTCAGGTATTTCATATAATAAATATATATGAAATATTTAATTCATTAAACGTCAAAAATATTAAATTTCAAATATATTAAATGAGTTAGATATGTTAAATGTTTATATAAATATATAAATGTGATTTAAATATATTACATATATGTCAGATATATTATGTGTCAGCTGTCAGAAATATTTAATATTGTAAGTATTTTATTTATTAGATATTAAGTATATATTAAATGTGAAATATATAAAATCTCAAATAAATTATATATTTTATGTCAGATATGTCGAATGCACGTATAAATATAAATATATGTTAAATATGTCAAATATTTTAAATATTAAATATAAGTGATATATTAAACATGAGATAATATCAAATAAATTATACATTAAATGTCAGATATGTCAAATGCATGTATGAATATAAATATATAAATGTTAAATATGTCAAATATTTTAAATATTAGATATAAATTATATATTAAACATGTAAAATATATATTAAATCTCAAATAAATTATATATTCAATGTCAGATTTGTTGAATGCATGTATAAATATAAATACATACATGTTAAATATGTCAAATTTTTAAATATTAGATATAAACTATATATTAAATGGGAAATATATTAAATCTCAAATAAATTATATATTATATGTCAGATATGTCAAATGCATGTATAAATATAAAAATGTTAAATATGTCAAATATTTTAAATATTAGATTTAAATTATATATTAAATGGGAAATATATTAAAATCTCAAATAAATTATATATTAAATGTGTCAGATATGTTGAATGCATGTATGAATATAAATGTCGAATATTTTAAATATTAAATGTAAATTATATATTAAATATTAAATGTATTAAAATCTCAAATAAATTATGTATTAAATGTGTTAGATATGTCAAATGCATATGTGAATATAAATATATAAATGTTAAATATCACATATTTTAAAATATTATATATATATATATATATATATATTATATTAAACGTGAAATATATTAAATCTCAAATAAATTATATATTGAATGTGTCAGATGTCAAATGCATGTATAAGTATAAATGTTGAATGTATAATAATAAGTGTGCATTGTGTATTAAATGTCAAATATACCATGCATTTCATATCAGAATAATTAAATATCGAAAATAGTTGAGTTGATATATATTACGTATTAAATATGTCATAATTATATTAAATATCATGCCACATATGTCAGATTTATATTAAATGTCAAATATATTATATACTAAATATCACGTCAAGTATATTAAATATTGAATGTATGTCAAATATATATTAAGTATTTAACACAACATATAAACTGATTAAATATGTAATAGCAATAATAAAACTGTATTTTACACAGGCGATTGGAGATTAACTACAGTAGTAGTGTGGCATGAATCAGATAGTGATGTAGTTTTGATGGTTGATTTCGAAGCAGACCGGTTTGACAAATTGATGAATTGATGAACTGAGACTGTGTTTGTGTGTGAAGGTTTAATGCATCATTTATTGTGTTGTTTCAGGCCAGGAGCTCAGTGGATCTGGAAGGTCTTCAGGTCAACAGCAGCTACACGGTGGAGGTCCAGGCCGTCTCATACTGGGGTCAGATTCGACTCAAGAGCAACAAAGCCTCCATCCAGCTCAACACACAACTCAACAACCAGACGAGTACGAACAAACTCACCTACAGCAATGTCTGAGATTAACAGTGTTGGGGAAAGTTACTTTTAGAAAAGATATGCATTACAATTTTGCGTAACTCCCTGAAAAAGTAACTAATTACTTTTAAATATTTTTATGGAAAGTAATGCATTATGTTACTTTTGCGTCACATTTTTATCTGGGCAGGGCTTGCTTCTTTGTTTTTAATGTAACAAAATCTAATTTTGGCTAACATAAAAGCCCTTTCACACCAAAAGTGAAATAAATTCACCTCAGGCTGAAAGAAAAGTACATTTATGCAGGAGAAGATCACTCTTCAGCAAAAAAACCCATGAAGCACAAATATTAGTTTATCTAAAATAATTTTTGCTTATTCATATGGTTGAATTGGATTATTGAAGGTCAGCAGCAAAGACACTGGTTAATAAAATTATTTAACATATTTAATTATTGCAGTTTTGCGTCATATTCTGAGTTGCTTTTTACTGTCTTTATTCATTTTGAGGAATACTCAATCTGTTTTGAGCAAGACAAATTAATGCATGTTCACATTTAGTCTAGAACTACAGTAACATCATGTTTACTCATGATTTTACTCAGAAGTAACTCGAAATTCAAAAGTAATGTGTTGCTTTACTACACTTAAAATGTTTAGTTCGGTCAACTCAAATAAGTTTAGTCAACTCAAAATGTTAAGTTGTATCAGTGACAGTTGTATCAGTTGGTTTGGTAAACTTAAAATTTCCTTAAATTGCCTTAAAATTTTAAGTTGAATCAACTCTAATATCTAAGTTGTCATTTAGTACAACTTTTTTGAGTTGACTGAACTTAAAGTTTTAAGGCAGCGGCGGAACAAATTATTTCAGGTTGACTCAACAAATTGTTTTTTACAATGTAGTTATTTGAAAAACGTAGTCTGATTACGTAACTCACATTACTTGTAATGCATAAACCCCAACACTGGTGATGAATAATCAGAAATGTTTGTTGAGCAGCAAATCAGCATATTCGAATGATTTCTGAAGAATCATGTGACACTGAACACGAGTAATGATGCTGAAAATTCAGCTTTGATCACAGAAATAAATTACAGTTTAACACATATTCACACAGAAAACAGTTGTTTTAATTTATAAAAATATTTTACAATTTTACAGCATTTGTGATCAAATAAATGCAGACTTGCTGAGCAGAAATAACATCTTTACACTTTTTTTCAGCCAACCTTTTTTAGTTTTCAAATAAACACTATAAGTGTAAATCAGCTTTGTTTGGTTGATTATCAGTGTTGGGAAGGTTACTTTGGAAATGTAATAGGTTACAGATTACAAGTTACTTGATTTAAAATGTAATGAGTGGTGTAACTTTTCAATTACTTTATTAAAGTAATGTAACTTATTACTTTTAATTACTTTTGATTACTTTTCTACATTTCTAATATTTTCAACTGTTAATCATTTTGAAACATTTAAACCAGGCAGAGTGAACCTTACAGTAGCACTCAACTCTGATTACTGTCAGACTTTCAAAATCCTTTATCACTTGAATTAAGATTATAATAAGTAAGCGATAATATACATCTTTATTTTGTTTATATACAACTGGCTGAATGTACATGATCTCACTTATTACACAGCTGCTTGATAGATTATTTAGATGTTTCCAGTCAAAATTATTAGACACGAAACACTGATCTAAGTTGAAATATTTGAAGCTTCCATGAAGAAATCAGTTGCTAGCAAACGGCAAGTTCAAACTAGACATTTTAGGGACACAGTGCAGTCATACCAGTTTTCTTACACAACATTTCACCGCATAAATAATGAAGTAGTAGTACTAGTTTGTTAGTTATCTTATAATCCATTACAGTGTACAAAAAAATAAATAAAAAAATGGCAGCAGCTGCGTTTGTATGAAACAGTAGAGTGAGTCCACGATACCAGGATGACAGAATTAAGAAATTGTCCATATAATATTAAATTAAGCTTTAATATTTTATTAGCTAACCAAACGCAAAGCTTCCGCCAAGAAAAATTATGAAGAATATAGCACTGACTTAAGTTGCCCTGACTGAGTCTGTGTTATTAGCTTTTACCGGTTGTTATCAGGCACAGCCACACAAATACAAATTTTTTTTTTTTTACTTTTTATGCCTTTTATTGTGATATGACAGTAGAGAGAAGACAGGAAAGGAGAGAGGGGAATGGGATCAGCTAATGGGCCTTGAGACGGGAATCGAACTCGGGTCACCTGAGCGCAGTTGCGCTATGTGTCGACGCGCTGTTCAGACTTAACAGCTCTTATTTACTTTGAGATCATTGTGAGGTTAAATACAGACTTGGAATCATAACAAGAAATAGTTTAATAGCTATGATACTGGGTTTGAAATCAAATGTTTGCGTAGTTATGACAGAAAACACTAGCATCTAAGCCTCTAAACTCCTGAAACATTGGTGTCTCATTTTAGAGCAGTCAATGCAATTTATGAAATAAATCAATGAAATCTGTAAGTGTGGGTGGGTGTGTGAAAAAAATTCAGATGTAACCCTCTTTGTAATCACTGGCATTTTTCAAAAGTAACTGTAATTTAATTACACATTTTTTCTCAGTAACTGTAACTAATTACAATGACATTTATTTTGTAATTAAATTACATAATTCCGTTACATGTAACTAGTTACTCCACAACACTGGTGATTATATATTGTAATAAATGGCTGTTTTGTTGATTTAGAGGCCGTATCTAAGCTGAGGAGGCTGGAGGTTCCTGATCTGGGTTTGGTGTCGATGAAACGAGCCGCCGGCGCTCTGGAGGTCGGCACACCGTATTACCAGGACGGACAACTGCAGGTCCGCATCTACTGGAAGAAGAGAGGAGGTACAACACACATACAACATGTACAACCCAATAACCCAACTCTGGGAATTGAGATTTATCTGAAAGCTGAATAAATAAGCTTTTCATTGATGTATGGTTTGTTAGGATAAGACAATATTTGGCCGAGATGCAACTATTTGAAAATCTGAAATCTGAGTATTGAGAAAATCACCTTTAAAGTTGTCCAAATGAAGTTATTAGCAATGCATATTACTAATCTAAAATGAAATATTTTGATATATTTATGCATTATTTATAAAATAAATAATGCATTTAATAATTCTAAATTTTCTACTTTGCGCTACAAAAAGTTTGAGATTTCTTTTATCCCACTTTTTTCATCCTACTATTGTTTCAACTACTCATCTAAATTTGACTAAAATAATAAATTATATTATTTTTAAAAAATGCAACATATTTTGTCATCCTGCATCTGGCTGTTTAATCAACTAGTCATTTTTCTAAATTAAACTAAATTAAAAATAAGAAAATTAATTAAATAAATAAATCAAACTATTCAACAAGTTCTAGTTTGTGCACTAAAAAAATAAAAGATATTTTATCCAGCATCTTATTGTTTTATCAGCTAGTCATTTTTCTAATTTAGACTAAATTAAAATTAGTAAATACATTTAATAAAGCAATTCTTTTTTTTAATTCACTTAAAAATTAGAAACTAAATTAAATAATACATCATTAGTCAATTAAAATAAAATTGTTCTAAATGTTCTAGTTTGTGCTATAAAAAGTTATTTTGTCATCCTGCATCTGTTTAATCAATTAGTCATTTGGAAAGAGCAGCTAATTACAAAAATATGTGGTTTTGCACATCCTGGCTGTGATATCTTGAGTATGTGATTTTTGGCTGAAGCAGAAGTGATATTAGTTCAGCTTGAGCTGAGGCTTTGATAAAAGCGCTGAGCAGGATTTGAGTCAGCAGAAACACACGACGACTCCAAACCAGAGCCACACCACCAATCGCTTTAATAGCTCAGAAAAAAAAGGAAAGTGAATCACAGTCAACAGCTCTGGAGCATCATCAGGCCTCATTTGTTCATTCATACGCTCCAACAGCATTCAGAAATTAGTTAAAAAGACGAATTTGAACTGAGACGGATGATGGAATGAAGAATGCAATTTAAAAAAAATCTAATTTAAAGATGTAAAATTAAAGTTAAGTGTATTTTTTAATAATATATTTAATTTTTCATTATGAATCTCTCACAAACAGCAAATACATTATTTATAGTTTTCACAACGAACACTTAATTTCCTAGAAGGCTCTAATTTATTTCTAATTTGGTCATTTCTGTTAATTATTATTGATAAATATTAGTGCTGTGCAACACTTAATTGTGATTAATCACATCCAAAATAAACATGTGTGTGTACTGTGTATATTTATTATGTATATATAAAACACACACACACACATACAGTATATATTTTGAAAATATTTGCATGTATATATTTATATTCATAAACTTTATATAATATATAAATATATGTAATATATAAACAACATTTTTTTTTAATATATACATGCTGCATATATAATAAATATTATGTACACAAAACAATACATTGTATGGGTCAAAATAATTTTAAGGTTATGTTCCATTAAGACATTTTGTAAATTTCCTACCATAAATATATCTTACATTATTTAGCATTAACAAGAAAATTAAGAGTAGATTTAATTAATTCATTATTAGATATTTATGTATGCATTTTTTATTTTAAATTTAGTCTAATTAAGAAAGATTACTAGTTAAAATAAAAATATAAAATTTTTATAAAATGATAAAATTTGATTGAAATTGAGAATAATTTAATGTAGTTTATTTAATTTATCTTGAAAATATAGAAATATAACATTTAAAATTATATTTTGTAATATTAATTAATTAATTAATTTATGCAGGATAATTTTTTAATTAATATATATTTTTTTATAAATTTTTTTATAGCACAAACCAGGAAATTTAGAAATTATTTATTTATTTATTTATTTATGCAGAATACAAAAATATATTTCATTTTTTATAGCATAAACCAAGAAATTTAGAATTATTACATTTATTTATTTATTTATGCAGAATGCAAAAATATATTTCATTTTTTATAGCATAAACCAAGAAATTTAGAATTAATACATTTTATTTATTTATTTATGCAGAATTACAACATATATTTTTTATTTAATTTATATATTTTTTAAATTAATATTTTATAGCACAAACCAGGAAATATTACATTATTTATTTATTTATTCATTAATTCATTCATGCATTTATTTATTTGTTTGTTTCTTTATATATGCAGAATGAAAAATATATTGATTTTTTTTTTTATAGCACAAACCAGAAAATTTAGAATTATTACATTTATTTATTTATTTATGCAGGATGAGTTTTTTAATTAATATAAATTTTTAATTAATTTTTATATCACAAACCAGGAAATTTAGAAATTTATTTATTTATTTATGCAGAATGAAAACATATATTTTTATTTAATTTATATATATTTTTAAATTCATATTTTATAGCACAGACCAGGAAATATTAAATTTTTTATTTATTTATTAATTAATTCATGCATTCATTTATTTGTTTGTTTCTTTCTTTATTTATGCATTTTTAATAAATATATATTTTTAATACATTTTTATAGCACAAACCAGGAAATTTAGAAATATTACATTTTTAATAATTATTATTATAATTATTATTAACAATTATTATTAAGATACAGCATGAAAAATATCTTAAATGTTTTATTGAACAAACTAGGAACTTGAGAATAATTTATTAATAATTTTGTCTAATTTATCTAATAATTTAGAATAATTTAATTAATTTATTTTCTTATTTTTAGCCTAGAAAAATGACTAGATGAGCCTCCAACTTTATATCACACGAACTATAATATTTCTAATAGTTGAGTTGATGGTCTATCTGAATCCGGCGTGCGATGGAGTGTTTTTTTCAGCGCTTATTTATTTAACTCAGTATTTTTCTCCAGCTGCAATTCCTTTTTTCTGCTTCCAGAAATGTTCGGGCCCTTCAAAGGCTCTTTTATCTGGCCGACCGCAGTCGAGTCCCTCTGAAGGGCCGTAGCCCGTCGAACTCTATTATTAATCTGAAACGTATCGTTTGACGTCCAAACGCCGCATCTTGATGAATAATAAACGTGAGGCGTTGCATAAACACTGCTGATTAGCGCAGTCAGACTCTACTGTTCTGAGGAAACCAGTCAAATGAGGCTCGTCCTGTTCTTCACTGAAACGCCTCCTTCCAAGAAACGTGCGCAGGTACTTCAATGATAAAAACGAGATAGAAACGCCGTCATTATTTGATCTTGTTGTTCATGCAACTCACATCTCACAATGATTTTAATGGCCACTGTGTTTTCTAAACAGCGTTGTTCAATTCATTTTGTGGTTCTCCTCGTCTTGTGACTCATTTGTGTCACGATTCATTTGCATCTTAGCATATTGTGACATATTGCATTGTTTTTTCGTATTTGTTAGTGTTTATGTGAATGCCAGTAAAATTTAGAAATATTACATTTATTTATTTATTTATTTATTTATTTATTTATTTATTTATTTATTTATCCAGAATGCAAAATTTAAATTTTGAATTATTAAAATATTGAAGAATTTAATTTATTATGTATTTATTTATTTATTTCTAATTTAGGACAAATAACTAGTTAGTTAATAAATAACGGTAAGATGTAGAATTAAAAAATAGGTTAATTTTTTTAGCACAAACCAGAAATTTAGAAATTATTACATATATTTATTTATTTATTTATTTATGCAGAATTAAAAAAATATTTTTAATTAATATATATTTTTAATTAAATTTTTTATAGCATAAAACAGGAAATTTAGAAATATTACATTTATTTATTTATTTATTTATTTATTTATTTATTTATTGAATTCATTCAGGAAATTTTAAATTCATGCATTTATTTATTTATTTATGCAGAATGAAAACATATCTTTTTTAATTTATATATTTTTTAATTAATATTTTATAGCACAAACCAGGAAATTTGACATTTTTTGATTAATTTATTTATTTATTCATTCATTCATTCATTCATGCATTTATTTATTTATGCAGATTGAAAAAATATATAGATTTTTTTTAATTAATATATGTTTTTAATTATTTTTTATAGCACAAACCAGAAAATGTAGAAATATTACATTTATTTATTTATTTATTCTTACATTCCTTTGTTAATGCATTTATTTATTTGTTTGTTTATTTATACAGAATTAAAAAAAAAATATATATACTGAATTTTTTATAGCACAAACCAGGGTATTTATAATTAATTAATTAATTAGTTTATTTATTTAATTTATTTATTTATTGATGCAGAATGAAAAAAATATATTGACTTGTTTATAGCACAAACCAGAAAATTTAGAATTATTACATTTATTTAGGTTTATTTTCTAATTTAGTTTTAGAAAATGTATTTGATAAAACAGTGAGATAAAGGATGAAAAATGTTTTAAAGTTTTTATAGCCTAGAAACTAGAAAACTTAGAACAATTAATTATTATTTATTTATTTTAGTAAATAATATTTTATTTCATATATTTTATATTTATTATTTTATATATTATATATATTTATTTTTTTTTTTTTAGAAAAAAATAGAAAATGACAAGTGAATAAAACAGCAAGATGCAGGATGAAAAAAATAGAAAATTAAAATTTTATTTAGAATTTATTTATTTTTACAGATTTTTTTTATTATTAATATTTTCTAATTTTTTGTCCAATTTGGAAATGAATTTAATTCCATTTTTTAGCCACTATGCTTTCTGAACAGTGTTGTTTTGTGGAACAAAATATATTGCCTTTCTCTGTATTTTATTATCAAACTGGTACAAAGTCACTATTTCTATCAATGTGATAAACAAGTTAGGTCAAAAGTAATCTAAAAGTAATCCAAAAGTAGTTTCCCTAAAATGTGTGATGTAATAGATTACATTACTACTATTTTTGTCATCTAATTTGGATTAGTAATGAATTACAATTCACAAGTAATCAACTATAAAAAACCAGTTCAAATAATCAAGAGATACAGACCAAATATATGTGTGTTGTGAGATGTTTAATTTGTGTTGATGTTTGGTTCACAGATGCCGTGTTGACGCGTTATCACGTTCAGTGGATGCCCGAATACTGCAGCCACAACCAGAGCGGAGCGCCGCACAAATCACTCACTCAGGTTTGTGTGTTTGCGTTCAGGAGTATTTATGATCCAGGAGTTTTCTGAACGAGCCTCCTGCTCTCCATAAACGCAGCCTCTTACGGGACCCGAGCCTCATTTCTCTTCATTACCGAGGCTGATTAGCGCGTGTTGTTTCAGATGATGTGCTCACAATGTGCTCCAGTGCCTAAGAAAACACAAGCATTAAAATCACATTTCCAGGAAGCGGGATTGAATTTATCAAACCCCCAGAACGGCCCCACCGGAGCCTTAACCTGCGGCCCCGAACCGCGTTCTTCACCGCGCCTCGCACTAACTGCTGGAGAAACAGATTTGCTTTCTGTAGACGGTCGGGAATCAGCACGTTTATGTGTTGTGTTAGCGGATACTAATGTGACATTAGGTCAAATATGCAAATATCATCTCAAATACAGCAATGTCATTGGCTGCTGTGTGTTGTCGCATCAAGATGGATAAACAACGCAGAATTTACAGTCAAATTTTAAGAATTTTGGCCCCGTCTGCCTACCATATTTTTAGGCGTTGATTGTTTTTACTTTTTTATTTTATTAGGTTTATTTTCCATTTTAATTTTAGTTGCAGTAATTTTTTGTTTTCATTTCTTAAGATTGTATTATTATTTTCCATTTTAATTTTAGTTAAGATTTTAGTCTTTTTTTTTTTTTGTTTTCACTTTTTTAAAAATTGTATTATTAGTTTTATTTTCCATTTTTATTTTAATTAAAGTTTTTGTATTTTTTGTTTTCACTTTTTTTTAAAAATATTTGTTTTATTTTCTGTTATAATTGTAAAGTTATAGTTATTTTTTTGCTTTCACTTCTTGAAATTTTATTATAAGTTTTATTTTCCATTTTAATTTTAGTTTTTAGTTAACGTTTTAATAATTTTTGTTTTCACTTTTTGAAAAATTGTATTATTAGTTTTATTTTCCGTATTATTTTTAGTTAAGGTTTTATTATTTTTTTGTTTTCACTTTTTGAAAAATTGTATTATCAGTTTTATTTTCAGTTTTAATTTCAGTTAAAGTTTCAGTCATTTTTATTGTAAATGTAAAAATATTTTATTTTATTGTTAGTTTTATTTTCTATTTTAATTTTAGTTAAAGTTTTAGGGTTTTTTTTGCTTAATTTCTTGAAATTGTATTATTAGTTTTATTTTCCATTTTAATTCTAGTTAAAGTTTTAGTATTTTTTGTTTTCACTTAAAAAAAAAAATTATTAGTTTTATTTTCCCTTTTCATTTTAGTTAAAGTTTTAGTTTTTTTTTTTGTTTGTTTGTTTTCAATTTAAAAAATATATATTATTAGTTTTATTTTCCACTTTAATTTTAGTTAAGGTTTTAATTTTTTTTTTTTTTTTTTTTTTTGCTGTTTTCACTGTTTTCAAAAAGTTATTAGTTTTATTTTCCCTTTTAATTTTAGTTAAAGTTTAGTGATTTTTTTGGTTGTTGTTGTTTTTTACTTTTTAAAGATGTATAATTAGTTTTATTTTCCATTTTAATTTGAGTTACTTTTTAGTTATTTTTTTAGGGAGATTACAACTTGTTAGTGTCGTACTGAGACGTTTGCGCTGAACAAACACCACTGTTTTCTTTATAAATTGTACAGTTGTAGTCGTATTCTTCCACATGTCACTCTGATGAATGTGTTTGTCTTTTTCAGGAGAACTTCATCAATCTCCCGGCTCTGCTGTTCTCCTGTAAGTACAGGGTCACCGTTCACACGCTCGACGCCAAACGACGCTCCAAAGACGAGAGCGTGAGTTTCCTGACGCCGTCCTGCGCGACCCTCAGGAGCAAGAGCGTCAAACCCATCGCCTGTCCCGGAGACACAAGTAAGTGAAGAGACATTTATCACTCCTTAAGAAGCATTTGTTTTTCTTAGGCTGTGTTCATACACAGTTCATACATTTAGCTTAAAATAATGACATTTGAGGAATTAAAGTGAGAGAATTCAGGTTTATTTAGGAGAAAATGTATTTTTGTTATTTTATTTTTAATGTTTTATTCATTTTGTTGTTTTAAGCATTTTTAAACTAAATTCTGAAAAGTAAAACTGAAATAAAAATTGATAAAAACATTTTCAAAAACTAAAAATAGTTTTTGAAAATGTTTTTATCAATTTTTATTTCAGTTATAGATTTAATCATTTTAGTATTTCCACTCTTAATGAAATATTTACTGAAACTATAACTGATTTCTTTTTATTTTAGTTCTCTTAACATTTATTTTCAGTTAACATTTATAATTTGTCAATTTGCATAAATGTTTTTCAGATAATTTTAGTTAAGAATAATAAAATGGAGTGTTCTTTTGAGCCCATACCAGTGTTATTTGACTATACTTATACTATTGTAGGTTATATTAAATTTTAAATTAATTTAATAATTTTAGTTTTCTGTTAAAGTTTTGTTTTCATTTTTTAAAAATGTTATTATCAGTTTTATTTTCCATCTTAATTTTAGTTAGTTTTTTTTTTTTTTTTTTTTTTTTAATAATATTAGTTTTATTTTCCCTTTTAATTTTAAAGTTTTTGTAATTTTTTGTTTTTGCTTTTTTAAAATGTTATCATTAGTTTTATTTTCAATTTCTAATAATTCTATTTTAATTTTATTTTTAGTTAATATTTTAATACTTCGTTGTTTTTGATGACTTTTTTTATTTTCACTTTTTTTTTTTTTTTTTTTGGTTTTCACTTTTGTATTAGTTTTATTTTCTCTTTTAATTTTTATTAAAATTGTAGTATTTTTTTGTTTTTGCTTTTTCACTTTTGTAATATTAGCTTTTATTCCATTTTAATTTTTCTTTTAATTTTTTGTTTAAAATTGTATAAATTTTAATAGTTATATTTTCCCTTTTAATTGTAAAGTTTTAGTATTTTTTTTTCCTTTTTAATTTTATCAGTTTTATTTCTAATTTGAATTATTTAAAATTTTAATTTTTTTTACTTTTTATTTTTTTTAAAAAACTTTTTAAAAGTTCTGTTTTGTATTTTATAAATTCTATTTTCATTTTATTTTTAGTTAATATTTTAATAATTAGTTGTTTTTGACATTACATTTTTCACTTTTCATTTTTTAAATTGTTATTTAGTTTTATTTTCCATTTTAATTTTAGTTAAAGAGTAATTTTTTTTTGTTTTCACTTTTTTAAGAAAAATTATTCGTTTTATTTTCTGTTTTAATTTTAAAGTTTTAGTAATTTTGTTGTGCATTTTCACTTTTGTTATTTTTTTAAATATGCGTATATAGTTTCTATTCATTTTTATTTCAGTTTAATTAATCAACTTTAGTTGTTTAGTCTAAGTTTACAATAATAACCCTGGTACTAAATGCTTAAAATAAAACCCTCAATAACTCATTCAGTGACTAGTTCCCTCATTTTTCATAATAATAATGTAATGTTTTTTTATATACATAATAATTGGTGCAGTGTGATTGGATCCAGAAGTGTCTGGTGTGATTTTGTGTGGTCTGAACTCTCTGTTCTCCTCCTAATATATCTGCTGTTTTTGTCAAACCCTCCAGCGCCGACGAAGGTGTTGGTGAAGCCTGAGAATCTGACGGCGACCTTCAGCTTCCACGACGGCAACGTGACGGCCCGTTTCCTCTGGCGGGTGACTCGTGTGCAGCCGCAGCAGCCCGTCACGGGTTTCCAGGTCACTTGGGCGGAGGTTTCCAGCGCGAGTCGCCCCAACAGCCTTCCCAACAGCATCATTTCCCAGTCTCAGATCCTGCCACCTGTAAGTCGTCTCCACACACGCTGTTCTCCCATGAAAGCTCACGGATGCACATAAATTACACTTACGTTACGTGTTCTTGGCTCGCGCTTTCTTACCGGAGCGCCTCTCGTGGAAAATGGGTTACACATTTAAGTCCAAGAGTGTAAAATATGATACACAATCATCTGGTGTGCGAAACGCCAGCGCTGGCATCGGCCCACGGGATCCGGCTGATGAATCGAGCGCTGCTTGAGGAACGTAGGCTGCTCTTTTAGTCGCCTTTTACTGAACACACCTCAGATCTGCATGTATTCTGCATGAAGGTTTTGGTTTTGCATGACGGTTCGGTTGCCAATGAAAGTATAACTTAATGTAAGTAATAACATAATGCATAAATAAAATATTATTTTCTATGTCTGTAGTACAGATAGAAAGATAGATGTAAATTTAAATACAACATGAATAAAAATTGTACATTTAAATATTTATCATATTTTTTTATCATATAAGCATACAATATATGATTAAATATATCATATAATTATTTATATTAATTAATATATATATAAAAATATAAAAAAATCTGACATACATTACATCAATACAATATTTATATATTTATTTTTTAATGTGAATATATAAATTATATTATTTTTTTTTTTTTTAAGTTGAAAACTGAAAATATAAAAATAAAAGCAGGTTCAAAATAATACATTATATAATTGTAATGTAAATGCATACTAAAATTACTAACTGGGCAAAAAAAAAATTCAATTCAATTAAATTAAATTAAAAATAATAAAAATGAGAAAAACATACAAAATACTAAAAAAAAAAAAAAAAAAAAAAAAAAAATTAAATTGAAAACTGAAAATATAAAAATAAAAACTAATTCAAAATAATAAATTATTTACATGCAATATAAGTGCATACTAAAATTACTAACTGGAAATAATTAAATTAAATTAAAGCTAAATGATAATATAACTAATAACAGTAATAAAAATGAAAATAAAAAACATACAAAATACTAAAAAATTAAACTAAAATTAAATTGGAAACTGAAAATATAAAAATAAAAGCTAATTAAAAATACTAAATTATATAAATGTAATGTAAATGCATACTAAAATTACTTACTCAAAATAACTAAAACTGAAAAAAAAAGTAATATTAAAAAAATAATAATTAAAAAAAAGAGAAAAATGCATAAAAGCATCGACCAAATCTATCAATGTAATGTAATTCAAAACATTAATAAAAAATGTTTTTGTATGGATAAAATAAAATAAAATAATTAAAACTAAGAGATATAATTATAACTAACTACATAGAAAAAAATTACAAAATGTAAATATAAAAAAATATAAAATATAAATCACAAATAAAAAAAAAAAAACACAACAAAAGTACTAAAGCTTTAACTAAAATTAAAATAAACACATATCTAATATTAATTAATATATTATAATAGTTATTAAAATATCTAATAATTGAAATACAAAGTATATTGGAATGTCTCATAAATCTGAATATATAAATTACATTATTTATTAAATAAAAAAAAAAAATATATATATATATATATATACTTTATATTACTTAATATGTAATATAGTTACTATAATAGCATTTAATATTTAAACTTTAAGCAACACAGTAAATGTAAAGCTGAAAAATACTAAGGTATAATTTTCAGCAATGTCACCCAGTCCTAATGGACAGGTTTATCTTGAAGTAAATCATTTATTAGAGTTATTAGCGTTCATATGGTAAGTATTAGTTTTGAGCTCATTCTTGGTCTGACATCAGCGCTGTCAAACATCGAGCAGATCTTCTCCATCAGTAACTCTGGCCTCTTTCCTTCTAGAACAAACAGTTCAGCTTTAATTGACTCAATCAGATTGAAATACATCAAATCCAATTGCGTTTGGTTCTCATCCGCATGATTCCTCAGATCTTTTCTGACGGCCGGTTCGAGGCACGCCATCATTATCAGATTGGATTCGAGTTTGAATGATGTGGAATCTGCGATGTTTATGGATGATTTCATTCTTCATAACGAGTCGATGTGAAGGCCTTCCAACACGAACTTGTAGGCGTTGGACGATGCTTCATGCCAAAACATGTTGGAGAAACATCTACATGAGCTTCTTTCATGAATAATCTGATACAAATAATCGAAAAAAGAGAAGGTCTACTGGATTATAAAGAAACTAGATAAAAAAGTTTGTTAAACCAAACTTTAGGTTTGGCTTGAGAAAGCCGCACCAGAAGTTTGGTGGTTTTCAGTCTAAAATAGTTTGAATGTAAAATAGTTTTAAAAAGTTAAAGTTTAAATGTTTTGAAGACAAACCAGTCTCAGATAGATAGTCTCAGAAAGTTACTAGCACGTTTTTAACATGATTAGCAAGTTGTTAGCATAATTAGCAAGTTGCTAACATGTTTCTAGCATGATTATCAAGTTGTTAACGTGTAGCTAGCATGTTTCTAGCATGATTACCAGGTTGTTAGTATGTTTCTAGGATATTTATAGCATGATTAACAGGTTGCTAGCATGTTTCTAGCATGATTAGCAGGTGCTAACATGTTTCTAGCATGATTATAGTATGATTAACAAGTTGCTAGCATGTTTCTAGCATGATTAACAGGTACCAGCATGTTTCTACCATGATTATCAAGTTGCTAGTATGTTTCTAGCATGATTAGCAAGTTGTTAACATGTTGCTAGCATGTCTCTATCATGATTATCAAGTTGCTAGTATGTTTCTAGCATGATTAGCCAGTTGTTAGCATGTTGCTAGCATGATTAGCATGTTTTAGCCTGATTAGCAAGATGGTAGCAAGTTGCTAGCATTTTCCTAGCATGATTAACAAGTTGTTAGAATGTTGCTAGCATGTTTCTAGCATGATTAGCATGTTTCTAGTGTGATTAACAAGTTGTTAGAATGTTGCTAGCATGTTTCTAGCATGATTATCAAGTTGCTAGTATGTTTCTAGCATGATTAGCAAGTTGTTAGCATGTTACTAGCATATCTCTATCATGATTATCAAGTTGCTAGTATGTTTCTAGGGTGATTAGCAAGTTGTTAGAATGTTGCTAGCATGTTTCTAGCATGATTAGCATGTTTCTAGCGTGATTAACAAGTTGTTAGAATGTTGCTAGCATGTTTCTAGCATGATTATCAAGTTGCTAGTATGTTTCTAGCATGATTAGCAAGTTGTTAGCATGTTACTAGCATGTCTCTATCGTGATTATCAAGTTGCTAGTATGTTTCTAGGGTGATTAGCAAGTTGTTAGCATGTTGCTAGCATGATTAACATGTTTTAGCCTGATTAGCAAGATGGTAGCAAGTTGCTAGGATATTTATAGCACGATTAACAGGTTGCTAGCATGTTTCTAGCATGATTAGCAGTTGCTAACATGTTTCTAGCATGATTATAGTATGATTAGCAAGTTGCTAGCATGTTTCTAGCATGATTAACAGGTACCAGCATGTTTCTACCATGATTATCAAGTTGCTAGTATGTTTCTAGCATGATTATAGTATGATTAGCAAGTTGCTAGCATGTTTCTAGCTTGATTAACAGGTACCAGCATGTTTCTACCATGATTATCAAGTTGCTAGTATGTTTCTAGCATGATTAGCAAGTTGTTAGCATGTTGCTAGCATGTCTCTATCATGATTATCAAGTTGCTAGTATGTTTCTAGCATGATTAGCCAGTTGTTAGCGTGTTGCTAGCATGATTAGCATGTTTTAGCCTGATTAGCAAGATGGTAGCAAGTTGCTAGGACATTTATAGCACGATTAACATGTTGCTAGCATGTTTCTAGCATGATTAGCAGTTGCTAACATGTTTCTAGCATGATTATAGTATGATTAGCAAGTTGCTAGCATGTTTCTAGCATGATTATCAAGTTGCTAGTATGTTTCTAGCATGATTAGCAAGTTGTTAGCATGTTGCTAGCATGTCTCTATCATGATTATCAAGTTGCTAGTATGTTTCTGGCATGATTAGCCAGTTGTTAGCATGTTGCTAGCATGATTAGCATGTTTTAGCCTGATTAGCAAGAGCAAGATGGTAGCAAGTTGCTAGCATGTTTCTAGCATGATTGGCAGGTGCTAGCATGAAACTAGCATGATTCCATCACGATGAGCAAGTTACTAGCATGTTTCAAGTATGATTAGCAAGTTACTAGCATGATTCTAGCATGAGTAACTAGTTGCTAGAATGTTGCTAGCATGATTAGCAAATTAACATGTTGCTAACATGTTTCTAGCATGATTAACATGTTAATGGCATGTAGCTAGCATGATTAGCAAGATATTAAAATGTTCTTAGCTTGATTAGCAAGCCAACCTAATGACCACATGGTTGTTTGATATATGAACTATTTTTGATGTATTTCCATTAAAACTTGCTTTATTGTCAAGTCTAAAGGTTGTGTATTTTGTGTTTTTCAGGATCATAACCTTCTGGTCGTGTCCAACCTCCGGCCGGCCACTTTCTACAGGTTAGAGGTTCAGGTCATCACCACAGCAGGGGAAGGACCTGCGACAAAGAAGATCTTCCAGACGCCCGACCGGCCGCCGCTTCAGCAAAGTAAGCAAACATGATTCTGGAGATGAAAGAGACGGTGAGAAACCACAAGTGGTTTTGCTACAGCACACCGATTTAACACTGAACATCAAGTGTTAAAAGTTCAAAAGTAACAAAAAGTTCATAACATCAAATATTGAAATGTATCATTGTCAGTGCTGGGTAGTAATTGATTACAAGTCATCTGGATTATATAATCAGATTCCAAAAATTGAGTACTTGTAATTAGATTAGATTACATTTAAAAATGTTCAAAATCACATTAGTTACTTTTTATGGATTACATGATTACATACACCAGCAGTCAAACGTTTTTGAACAGTAAGATTTTTCATGTTTTTTAAAGAAATGTCTTCTGCTCACCAAGCCTGCATTTATTTGATCCAAAGCACAGCAAAAGCAGTAAAAAATGTGAATATTTTTACTATTTAAAATAACTGTTTTCTATTTGAATGTATTTTAAAATATATTTTTTCCTGTGATTTCACTGCTGAATTTATAGCATCATTACTCCAGTTACATGATCCTTCAGAAATCATTCTAATATTATGATCTGCTGCTCAAAAAAACATTTATTATTATTGTTATGTTGAAACAGCTGAGTATAATTTTGTTCAAGTTACTTTGATAAATAGAAAGTATAGAAGAACAGCATTTATCTGAAATAGAAATCTTCTGGAACATTAGAAATGCCTTTAGCATCAATTTTGATCAGTTTAAAGCATCCTTGCTAAATAAAAATATTAATCACAGGAGAAAATACATTTTGATATATATTTAAATAGAAAACAGTAATTTTTAATAGTATAAACATTTCAAAATTTTACTGTTCTGTACTTTGGATCAAATACATGCAGAATTGGTGAGCAGAAGAGACTTCTTTAAAAAAAAAAAGGTTTTTGAACAGTTTTTGAACAGTTTTGAAACAAGTTTTAATGAAGGGATTTACAAACATTTAACCCTTTGACTTAAAATATCTACTTGAAGTACCCCTGAGATTTAAAGTTCATATTTAAATCGTTTAATGTCACATTGCTTGTTCACAGTTTGATCACATTAGCATGCAGGTAAACAAAATATTTCGAAAGTAAAATTTTAGGTTATACTGTAAGTGATAATTTAGATCATAAGTAATCCAGAAGTAGTCAGAATACATTACATAAAAAGAGTACTTTAAATTACTGTGTAAGTTTTTCATCATGTAATTTGTAATCAGTAACAAGGCAAGGCAAGGCAAGGCAAGTTTATTTATATAGCACATTTCATACACAGAGGTAATTCAAAGTGCTTTACATAAAAGGAAGTAGAATAATCATAAAAACAATAATCACAAAAAAGGAAGTAGAACAATCATAAAAACAATGATCACAACAATAAAACAAAAAATGTAAAATGTAAAAAACTGATTGATATAATGATTTAAAAATGATTTAAAAATTGATTTAAAATAAATTTAAGACAGTTAAAAACAGAAAATGATTATACATAGTGCAATCAGTTCGGACGAAGCACAGTGCTCATTCAGTAAATGCACAGCTAAACAGATGAGTTTTGAGTCTAGATTTAAATGTAGTTAATGTTTTAGCACATTTGATCTCTTCTGGAAGCTGGTTCCAACTGCGGGCAGCATAATAGCTAAAAGCGGATTCCCCTTGTTTTGTGTGAACCCTTGGTATTTCTAACTGACTCGATCCTGATGATCTGAGTGGTCTATCTGCAATGTATTTAGGTCCTAGCCCATTGAGTGATTTATAAATGAGTAGAAGTACTTTAAAATCAATTCTAAAAATAACTGGAAGCCAGTGTAGGGACCTGAGGACCGGTGTGATATGCTCAGATTTTCTGGTTCTAGTCAGGATCCTGGCAGCAGCGTTCTGGATGAGCTGCAGCTGTCTAATGGTCTTCTTGGGAAGGCCAGTGAGGAGACCATTACAATAATCCACCCTACTGGTGATAAAGGCATGAACAAGTTTCTCCAAGTCTTGACTGGAAACAAAACATCTAATTCTTGCAATGTTTTTGAGATGAAAGTATGCTGATTTAGTTACTGCTTTGACATGACTACTGAAACTAAGGTCTGACTCCAGAATCACACCAAGATTCCTGACTTGGTTTTTAGTTGTTTGACCCCTAGCATCAAGGTATGCATTCACCTTAAGAACTTCCTCTTTGCTTCCGAATGCAATGACTTCAGTTTTCTCCTTGTTTAACTGAAGGAAGTTCTGGCACATCCAACTGTTAATTTCATCAATGCATTGGCAGAGGGAATCAATGGGGCTGTAGTCATTTGGCGATAAGGCTAGGTAAATCTGGGTATCATCAGCATAGCTGTGATAGGCAATTTGGTTCTTTTTCATTATTTGACTTAGTGGGAGCATATACAGGCTAAACAAGAGCGGCGCAAGAATTGAGCCTTGAGGGACTCCGCATGTCATGGACGTCCACTTAGACTGATGCTCTCCTATACTCACATAATAACCTCTCCCTTCTAAGTATGACCTGAACCAATTGAGAGCCATCCCAGAAAGCCCGACCCAGTTTTCCAGTCTCTCTAGAAGAATGTTATGATCGACAGTGTCAAACGCAGCACTAAGATCTAGTAGTACCAGCGCTGATATTTTGCCAGAATCAGAATTTAGGCGAATATCATTTATTATCTTAACGAGCGCCGTCTCTGTACTGTGATGCGGTCGGAAACCAGATTGAAAATTGTCCAGGTATCCATTTGAGTTTAAGTAGTTGTTCAACTGATTGAAAACTACCTTTTCAATAATCTTGCCTATAAAAGGAAGATTAGATATTGGTCTATAGTTGCTCAAAATGGTGTTATCAAGATTGCTCTTTTTCAGAAGGGGCTTAACAACTGCAGTTTTCAGGGAGTTTGGAAAAGTCCCAGAAAGAAGTGAGGTGTTCAGCACTTCTAAGAGATCTGCTTCTAAACAGTTAAACACACTTTTGAAAAAAGTTGTGGGAAGTGTGTCAAGGTTACAGACTACAATTTGTAAGTAATCAGCCCAGCATTGATTATTATTGTATCAGTCAGGTACATTGGGAACACCAGTTTATTTCCAGGTTAACTGGTGCATTCCAACCAGAAAATCAGTGTTTGTTTTTATGTTTGTTTTTTTGTTTGCTTTATTTACATTTATGGTGTTCTGAGTTTTGATAGTGGTTTTGTTTCATGTTTTGATCTGCTTTATACACAGAACAAACGTTTTTAAACATTTTAAAACCATCGAAACCAACCATTTTCATTTCTGTATTGTCACTTTTTTAAACTCAGCAAACAGTAAATGACTAACTATTGATGTTCCTACACTCTTAAAAAAAAAAAAAAACTTTATTGGCGTCTGGTTGGTGAACCCCAACCAGAATTTCAGAATATAATTGTCAATTTAACCCATTCAGCGAAATAGAAATTCTCCAAAAAACAAAATGTTGCATATGAATCTTTCACATTGATGTTTTTGTGTTTTTGCTCTGTTCAGAAACTCATCTTCATCATCAGCAGCAGTATCAGAAGTCTTCAGCGGAGAAACACTGAAACAATCAGAAGATGCAACACGACGTGCAGCTAATCGCAGCTTTCGACAGACGCGAAACCGCAGATATTCAGCGTCCGCTCTGAACGCCTCTCTCAAGCACTACGGTTTTCATTGCAACAACTTTGATGAATAAATCACCCCAAACTCTCGAGCGACAGCAATGTTTTATGTGTGAATTTACAATATTTCAGGGTCAAAGAGGCAGAACATGGCGCTTTGGTCATACTATATGAAATCGTGTTATAGTTTAATGAAAGAATGGGCGATTCATCTGTGGAGAAACTGCAGTTCATCAGTTTTAAATCAAAGAACATTCAGCATTAACTGAGAGCATGTCAAACCTTCACTTACTCATTATTTGTTTGCTCTCAAGTCATTGCAAAAGCACATGCTGTTGTTTTTATGAATTTTAGTGCAGCTCTTTTCCATTTAAGAGCAAATCGTTCTTTCGTAAAAGCGTTGTAAGCCTAAATAGATCATAGAATTTGTTGAAACCAATGTTTTTGACAATCTACTTAGGCTTGTGATGATTTTAGGAAATGCTCATAACGTAAAACAACATGTGTGATTAAATAATTTCATTTTTTGGATAAACTGTTTGTTTAATTTGGCGTAAACAATTCATCTTTGTTGCCTTTTCTTAATATGTTAGCAATATTGCATTAAAGATTAACAGAGAGTGTTTTGTTTATTAATGATTACATACGCTGTTTTCCGACAAAATGATGTAAACTGTATATGTTCTCGGCTGTAGAGATATTTGTTGTGGCAGTCAGTGAATGTTGATGTTGATATTTATTTATGTGTGTATTGCAACGCTTCCTTTGTATGTGAGTGTGTGTGTTTTTTCCATGTATTAGCAAGGCATTGTTTTTTTTGTTAAAGGCAACTTCTTGTAAAGACATAATGTAAAAAAAATGAATTGTACATATAGTCATATGTTCCGTTATTTCCCTGGATAGAACCTGTACATACTTTTAGGTAATAAAATAATCACTCTACTCCTTTATCTGTAGTCCTGTTTATGGAAATCATTTTAATATCAGATCTGTGGGAAAGAAAATTGTTCAGTTTAACACTATTAAAACGATCAACATAAAAATATATATGAAATATTTGTTTACCTGCATGTAAACTGACCATTAACTCACTAAAAAAGGATGAACGTGAAGAAATTATTGAAATATTAACTTTAAGACGTCAAATAAACTTTTAAAGGTGTTTTGATCAAAAAGGGGACACGATCGCGTTTTACTGATGTTTAGAGATTTTATTCAATAATATCACGTGACGTAAAAGAGCGCGAATCAGCATTGAAGCACGTGACGCACTGCTTACCGCCATTGTAGCTCCAGTGTGAACACGCCAGAAACACAAACGCGTATGTTCACCGATGATTTTTTTCATCGATCGCCAGGAAAAAACATGTGAACTTTAACAAGTCAACAACACTAAGCCTTTCCTTCAAAACTCTGAGTGAGTCTTTACATTGGATGTTATTATTCAGGTAAGTTTGAGTTACTTCCTCAACAAGATTCAAGAGAAACGATTCTTTTCGAAACGTTTAAGTCAGTTCGCAAAATGATTCACTCTTTCGAAGCGCTCGAAACGCCATGCGTTGGTGACGAATGTTGGACAGAACGGTGTAAATGGAACAAAACTCCACATGCTGGTGATATTGTAAATTCAACAAAAACTCAGGCCAAAACATGCCTAAAAGCGGCTTTTACAATCCCGCTGGAAATGTTTTTAGCTATTGAAAGTATAATACATGGTTTGCAAAGGTGCGTAAAAGCTTGAAGTAGATCTACTTGGCCTACTCTAATTTCACTCTGAATACAGAGTTTAGAAAAGATCCGTTTCACCATCGCTATACTCAGTTAAACCACTGTGTCGCAAAATGATTCACGTTTTGAAGCGCTCCAGTCGGATCGCGTATGGTGAAATATTTAATTCAGATCGGGACATCAAATCGCTTATTGCGAACTCAGGAATCATCCCGAGTTAAGTCGGGATTTCGGAGCGACTCGTATTGCGAATCATTTGATATAGATCGGGACTTTAAATCGCTTATGGCGAATAATTTAAGTTAGTTTATTAAACACTAGAAAACATCAAATCATTGAGGCAGTACAGTTATAAAAAAAAACAACAATTTTTTTTTAAAGATTTAAAGTATATACAAATACACATCCCTTACTATAGTAAAAACATGTAGTAGCTATGTTTTTTATGTACTACTTGCCAGAGTTCTCGTGGAGTTTGCTTCAAATACATTTTAAATTAATAAACATTAACTTCAGATACCAGTCAGCAATCGCATGCAGTTTCTGTCAAATGAAAACATTTTCTGTTTATGTAAAATATCTTGAAAACTGTGTCAGGGCATTGGTGTCAAATAAATACATTTCATATCTTTGTAGGGTTACATCTCTTGGGATTCGCGTCAAATACATTTTATATTGATAAACATTAACTTCAGATACCAGTCAGCAATCGCATGCAGTTTCTGTCAAATAAAAACATTTTCTGTTCATATAAAATGACTTGAAAAACTGTCATGGTTTTGGTGTCAAATAAATATTTTTTTATATATATATATATATATATTCTGGTACCTTATACTTGCCAGCGATATCGTGGGATTTGCGTCAAATACATTTTATATGAATAAACATTAACTTCAAATACCAGTCAGCGTTTTCTGTTTATATAAAATAACTTAAACTGTGTCAGGGCTTTGGTGTCAATTATTGTTTTATTTATTTATTTATTTATTTATTTTTGTAAGGTTACATTATACTTGCCAGCCATCTCCTGGGATTCGCTTCAAATACATTTTATACTAATAAACATTAACTTCAGATACCAGTCAGCAATCGCAGGCAGTTTCTGTCAAATAAAAACATTTTCTGCTCATATACAATAACTTGAAATGTGTGTCAGGGCTTTGGTGTCAAATAAATATTTCATATTTTTGTGTGGTTACATTATATTTGCCAGCGATCTTGTGCAGTTCGCATCAAGTACATTTTATATTAATAAACATTAACTTCAGATTCCAGTCAGCAATTGCAGGCAGTTTCTGTCAAATGAAAATATTTTTTGTTTGTATAAAATAATTGGAAAAGTGTGTCAGGGCTTTGGTGTTATTTTTCATTTTGTTTTATTTGTATTTTTTTATTTTATTTTTTATTTTTTTTTTTTGAACGGTTGCATTATACTTGCCAGCGATCTTGTGCAGTTCACGTCAAATACATTTTATATTAATAAACATTAACTTCAGATACCAGTCAGCAATCGCAGGCAGTTTGTGTCAAATAAAAAAAAATTCTGTTCATATAAAATAACTTGAAAAACCAGTCAGGGTTTTGGTGT
>NC_066877.1:36451096-36486096 GCF_022985175.1 Labeo rohita
CGACCTTCACTTAGTGCTTTTCATCTCGATGCATGTGATTTACATTCTTTACTGTGCTGGTTAAATCTTGCTTGCATGAGTTTTGTTTTATTTTAGTTTGGTTTTTGCTTGCTCTACTTGCATTTGCAGTGTTTTTGGTTTTGATGGTGGTGTTTTCTTTTCTATTTTTTTTTTTTCTTTCTTTTGTTTTTTTTTTAAATAGTTGTTTAATTAGCATTTTTGTTTTGTTTCATTCGAATATTTCTGCATCCCACAGTATCTCTTAAAAATAAATAAACCATCTAAATGAACTTTTTTATTTCTTTGTTGGAACTTTTAGGTAAGGTTCTTTGTTTGCATTATTGCAAAAACACTGTTTTAGAACATTTATTTGGAACCAAAAGTGGTTCTTTGTTGGCATTGTTGCGAAAAGACTCGTTTATTTGGTAATTTGGTTTTATCTTATTTATTTGAGTTTTTTTGTTTATGGCTTGTTTGAATTTTTTTTTTTTTTTTTTTTGTCTTGTTTTGTTTTTGATTCCATCATTCCAATTCTTTTGCATCTCAAAGTGTCGGTTTCTGATCATTTTAAACCATCTTTACCAATTTTGACCATTTTAATTTCTACATTGGCCCCTTTACTTTGGCTTTTTTTTTTTTTTGCATTTTTGTCTTTTGTTTTTGATTCCATCATTCCAATACGTCTTCATCCCACAATGTTACTTATTAATTATTTAAACCATCTAAAACAACTTTAACCATTTTATGTTTACAGTGGCACTTTTCAAAATAAGTTAGTAAATCACCGCCTGTTGACATTTCTACAATCTTAAAAATAAAGTTTCTTCATTGGCTTTTATGGTTCCCTGGATAGCATTTTTCATCCATGGAACCTTTTCATTGTGTGAAAGATTCTTCATAGTGGGGGGAAAAAAGTTTCTTCTGAGTTAAAATATGTTTTTAGGAACCATTCATTTAAATTCTATTTGGGGAACCAAAAGTGGTTCTTTGTTGGCATTGTTGTGAAAAGACTCATTTATTTGGTCATTTTGTTTTATCTTATTTATTTGAGTATTTGATTATTTTACGTTATGAATTTGGAGTGTTTTTGTTTTGTTTATGGCTCATTTGCATTTTTGTCTTGTTTTGTTTTTGATTCCATCATTCCAATACTTCTGCATCCCACAGTATCTCTTAAAAATGCATTTAATTTCTAAGTTGAAACTTCTATGTGTGTGTGTGTGTGCGCGTTTTGGCATTATAGGAAAAACAATTGTTTTTGGAACCTTTATTTGGTGAATTTTTAATGTTTTGTTTTTTTTTTTTTTTACATTGGCCCTTTTTCTAAATCAGTCAGTAAATGACCCCTGTTGACGTTTCAGTAATCCTAAATATAGGTTCTTCACTGGCATTTATGGATCCATGAATAACATTTTACATCCATGGAACCTTTCACTGTGCAAAACATTCAGTATAGTGGAAAAAAGGTTATTGGGTGATTCCGTGTCAACTCAACCGGAGGTTCCTTGCTCAATTCACTATTTTGTAGAATCAAATTACAAGGAGGTGAAAATGACTTCAGAAAGGTGGCAACGTCATTCTTATTTAAAATCACACAGAGATTGGTAGTTCTATTTGTAAAATCTGTTGACTTCATTTTTTTTTTTTTTTTTTTGCATTATGTGCCAATGGTGACTTTACAAGGTTTTTTTTTTTTTTTTTTTTTTTTCTCCAAAGTTTGCAATGCTGTAACTCAAGAAGTATTTAAGATATCTTAATGCCATTTTACATATTGGCTCTTAAACTTTCCTTTTGGCATCTTCATTTTTAAGGCTCTGTGTGGTTCTGTTCCAGAGATATTGGCATTTCAATATGGCTCTAGGAGTAAATCATTAAAATGTACACATTTTTAGAGTTAAAAAACCAAATGTAAGTAAGTTTGCAAAAATATGATACTACTTTTCTTTTCTTTTAAAGAGGAATGTCTGAAGAACAAGTAATGTTGAAACTAGAGATGTATCTCGTTTCTTCTGTCAAGACAATGGCATTGAACATACCTGTCTGAGTGCCATAAATATTAAAAAATTTGAGCTGGGAACCTCTGACTGAGTTGACATGGAATGACCCTCTGTTGATGTTCTTATAATCATAAAAAAAAAAAAAAAAAAAAGGTTCTTTGCTGGCATTAAAGATTCCAACATTTTACATCAGTGGAACCTTACCACTGTGCAAAAGATTCTTTATAGTGGGAGAAAAAAAGTTTATTCTCACTATTAAAATGTTCTTTACAGTAAGAGAAAAATTTTCCTTTTAGGAACTGTTCACGGAAATGTTCTTTGGGGAACCCAAAATGGTTCTTTGTTGGCATTGTTGTGAAAAGACCCTTTGGTGGTTTTGTTTCATGTCTTGTTTTAATTAATTTATAAATATTTAATTATTTAGTCTTTTGAATTTGGAGTGTTTTTGTTTGTTTGTTTTTTGTTCCCTTCATTCCAGTACTTTTGCATCTCAAAATGTTCCTTTTTAATCATTTTAAACAATCTGAACAAACTCTAACCTTTTAAATGTTTACTTTGGTACTGCTTTGAAAATCAATCAGTAAACGACCCTGTTGACGTTCTTACAGTCTTAAAAATAATGATTCTTTACATTCATTTAATTTTACATCCATGGAACCTTTCCATTGGACAAAAAGAAAAAATGTTTGTTTTAGGAACCATTCACAGAAATGTTCTCTGGGTAACCAAAAATGGTTCTTTATTAGCATTGTTGTGAAAAGACTCTTTGGTGGGTTTGTTTTATGTTTTATTTTATTTAATTAATTTCTAAGTATTTAATTATTTAGCATTTTGAATTTGGAGTGTTTTTGTTTGTTTTTGTTTTTGGTCCCTTCATTCCAGTACTTGCATCCCAAAATGTTCCTTTTTAATCATTTTAAACAATCTAAACAAACTTTAACCTTTTAAATGTTTACTTACCTATTGACGTTCTTACAATCTTAAAAATAAAGGTTTGTTTCTGTTCCAATCATTCTGGTACTTCTGCATCCATTTTTAATCGTTTTAAACCATCTAAACCAACTTTAAACATTTTAATTTTTACATGTGCCACATCTATAAAGTCAAACAGTAAATGACTACCTGTTAATGTTCTTAAGATGGAATGATTGTTTTTTGAAGTCTGCCACTTTAAATTCTCAAGCTTTTAATGGCAGGCTTGATTCTGATTGGGTTTCAGTGTGTTTTTTTTTTTTTTTTTTTTTTTTTTTCTCAGCAGATGAAAAAAAAAAAAAAAAAAAAAAACCTTCTGAAAGTGATTCCAACGATATTGTTTCTATGTGCCTTTATTGTTATAGCTATGGTGTGGACCCTGAGAATAATTTTTAGAATTATATCTTTATCGTTATCTTCATGGTTTTTCCACAAAGAAAAAAATGGTTACTTTAAGAACTAATTACTAAGGTTCTTTTGAAAACCAAAATGGTGGTTCTGTGGCACTGTTGGGAATTTACACCCTTTATGTTTTGAAGTGCATTGCCAAATCCTACCGTTTTCCATTTTGTCCCTTTTCTCTTTTATTAGATATTGCAGGCTGGCAGAAGACCCCGTGACCTTGCTCAGGGCTCTGGGGTGTTTCTGGTTAGACTCTGCAGAGGAAAACTCGACTAACGGACATGAAAGACAGATTTTGCCAAGCCACTAGGATGTTTCGTCTACATGTAATGAAGAACAGAAAACACATGTGCCATGCAAACAAACCCACAGCATTTTTGAGCTCAAGCACTCATGTAGGTAGATACACCAACACCGATTAAGACAAGACACTATAAGTGAATTGTAAAAAATTGAAAATGATACATATCACCATACTTTCCCAGCTGATTGATTACATATAGAATTGCACACATATTTTGTTTGTATTACAACTTTTCTGTTTAAATGTGCAAACTGTGCATCATCTAATCATGTAACTCTTTTTAATATATTTCCAGAAGATAAATCTGAACATTGGATAACAATTCTTGTTTTATTTTTTAGTCATTTTGGATTGTATTTGGATTTCTCTTTTTATCACTTCATAAATCAGAAAATACTGTCAGCAGACACAAATAAATATTTTTTTTGACATGATTGTAGGAATAAATGTTGTATAAATTAGTGTGAATGATATATGAACAAACCTTCAGTAAAAACCTTCAGAATATAGATAGGAATTAAACTGCTAAGTTTGGCGTATGTAAGTGCTGTTGAAGTGGAGAAACAAACTACTTTTGAGAAAATGGCCTTTAAAAATGTGTAAATTAATGTAGTAAATTAAATTTACAAGTGCAAAAACAGTGCAAAGATAAAAACAGCAAATGTTATAAATAATAAAAAAAAAACCTTCAGGCTACAGATAATAACAAAACTAATGTTTGGTGTATCTGAAGTACTGTTGAAGTGGAGGGGGGAAAAACTAATTTTGAAAAAATAGTCTAAAGTATGCACACTGTAAAAAAACAAAAAACAATTTGAGTCAACTTAAAATAATTTGTTACCCTGCTGCCTTAAAATTAAGTTCAGTCAACTCAAAGTTTAGTCAACTTAAAATGTTAAGTTGTACTAAGTAAAAGCTAAGATATTTGTGTTTGTTAAACTTAACAGATGGGTAAGTAACCCAACTACCTTAAAATTTTAAGTTGAATCAACTCATATCTAAGTTGTCACTTAGTATAATTTAACATTTCAAGTTGAATAGACATTTTTTGAGTTGACTGAATCTAAAATTTTAAGGCAGCCAGGTTACAAATTATTCTAAGATGACTCAACAAATTGTTTTTTTACAGTGTACTGTAATTGAAGTCTACAGATGCAAAAAATATAAACTGTCAAAATATACAAACAAAAACAAAATTGTAACTGACTTTGATAAAACGTCCCTTAAAGATTTGAATTGTAAATTTAAAGTCTACAAGAGCAAAAAGATAAAGTACAAAGATAAAAATGTGGGAATGATATGAACAAACCCCTCAGTAAAAACCTTCAGAATACAGATAGAAATAATACTTTAAAGTTTGGTGTATTTAGGTACTGCTGAAATGGAGAAACTGTAATTTTAGGTGTATGTAAGTGCTGCTGGAATGAAGAAACAAACAAATTTTGTAAAAATAGCCTTTAAAAATGTATTGTAATGGAAATCTACAGGTGCAATTGAAGTGCAATAATAAAACCAGGTGAATGATATATGAACAAACCCCTCAGTAAAAATCTTCAGAACATGGGCAAGAATAAAACAGTAAATTGTGGTGTATGTAAGTGCTGCTGAAGAGAAAACGGCCTTTAAACAATGACTGCAGTTGAAAGCTACAGACGCAAATAGATTAAAGTGCAATAAAATGCACTTAAATGTGTATTTTGGATGTTTTCTCTCTACTAGTCTGAAAGAAGACTATAGAAGCTTATGGAAGCAAAATATCAATCCATAAACCCAAAAAATACTGTCAAAAGCAAGAAAAGCTATAATTTTTCACCATACTTAAGGAAATGTTGTATAAAACCAGCCGAATTAAATATATGAGCAAATTCCTCAATAAAAACCTTCAGAATATAGATGGGAATAAAACTCTAAAGTTTGGTGTGTGCAAATTTTACCAAAATGGAGAAAAAACTTGTTTTGAGAAAACTGCCTTTAAACATAACGTTTACAATTGAAATCTACAGATGCAAATAGACAAAGTTCAATTCATTGTGTATTTTGGATGCTTTCTGTCCACTAGTTTGAAAGAAGACAAGTTATGGAAGTGCAATATCAATGCATGAAACAAACAATACTGTCAAAGGCCAGAAATAAGTACTTTTCATCATATTTTTTAGGAAGTTTTGTATAAAACCAGGCGAATGATATATGAACAAACCCTTTAGTAAAAACCTTCAGAATATAGACGGGAATAAAACTGTAAATTTTGGTGTATAAGTGCTGCTAAAGTGGAGCAAAAATTAATTGAGAAAACGACGATTAAACATAATAAATGCAGCTGAAATCTGCAGACACAAACAGATAAAGGGCAATGAAATGCACGTAAATGTGTATTTTGGATGTTTTCTGTCCACTAGTCTGAAAGAATGCAAGTTATGAAAGCAAAATATCAATCCATAAACTAAAAAATACTGTTGAAGGCCAGAAAAAAAAGTACATTTTCACCATATTTTTTAGTAAATGTTGTATAACACCAGGCGAATTATATATGAACAAACCCTTCAGTAAAAGTCTTCAGAATATGGACAAGAATAAATCTGTAAATTTTGGTGTATATAAGTGCTGCTAAAGTAGAGAAAAAAAAGCTATTCTGAGAAGACAATTAAACGACTATTTGCATTTGTAGATTTCAGCTGCAATAACATGCACTTAAATGTGTATTTTGGATGTTTTCTGTCCACTAGTCTGAAAGACAAGTTATGGAAGCAAAATATCAATCCATAAACCAAAAAATACTGTTAAAAGCAAGAAAATGCTACATTTTCATTATATTTTTTAGAAAATGTTGTATAAAACCAGGTGAATGATATATGAACAAACCCTTCAGTAAAAACCTTCAGAATATAGATAGGAAAAAAACTGTAAAGTCTGGTGTATGCAAATGTTACCAAAGTGGAGAAAAAACTAATTTTGGGCAAATGGTCTTTAAATATATTTCAGTTTTGTACTCTAATTGAAATCTACAAATGATAAAGTGCAGTAAAATAAACACTTAAGATATTGGACATTTGGATATTTTCTTTCCACTAGTCTGAAACAACACGTTTTGAAAAGCCAAATAGCCCAAAAGATCAAAATTGGCCGTTGCATGGAAAGAAGAAGAAAAAAGGGTTTTTGCCTGTAGTGTCTGGCCGTAAAACAAACCGGTTAATCAGCAGTGTTTAAAAAAAAAGAAAAAAGAATTCCAGCAACTGACTCTATGAAAACACATGAATTATCACTCCAGCATAAATTACTCAGTTTTTCGCTGTTTATTTTGTAGGCGATATGTTGTGCATTCATCTCAAACTGTTGTGGGACTGCAGGTGTTTGAGTAAAGCCACACACACTAACTAATGACAGAGTTTCTCTCAGTGGTGTGTGTGTGTGTGTGTGTTTGTGTAAGGCCTCAGCCAGGCCGGCCAGAAAGGCGATATTCTCTTAAGTATCGTTTGAGAACTACCAAAGATATACGCTCACTGAGTAAATGATGAAATTCTCCTAATGACTTAAACAGCATCACTCATAATGTCATCGCCGCACCGCCACAGATGTAGCGCTGATATTCATCCGCGGGCAGAAATGCCATCCGTCACTGCAATTTCTCCCTGATGTGTCCCCATCAAGTTATGAAATAGTAGGGAACGATTCGTAATTATTTACTCAATGAAAAATACCTTCCTGGCAACACGAAAGCCGGAGACAGACTCCACTGAGCTGTTAGTCAAAGCGTGAAGGGTTTGTGAAACAAATCACGCTCGCTGACAGTAAAAGTCGCTCAGAGATTAACCAGGACTCACACCAAAAAAAATTAAAGAGATTTCACAAATGCAGTTGCAGTTGAGCATTTTTTTATTATTATTATTTTTTTTAATCTGCTAACTGACATATTTCATCATATTCTGTGATGGTTTAGTGTAGTGACTTTGGTCTCCAGATTTTTTTTTCCTGTTTATTAATTACTAAATATAGAAAATTATTTCTGCCACATCATAAAACATAAGGAAGTTGAAATAAGGAAGTATTATTTCACACTTCTCACTTTTTTTCCTCAGAATTATTTTTGCATCTGACAGTTCTGACCTTTTGCAGAAGTTGTTTATATTTGTCAAAAGCTTTTTTTTCCCCTTTCTGCCACAGAATAAAATAAGAGAGATCTTGCAATTTTTACTTGTTTCTCATTTATGTCTGCATTTCACTTTTTTTCCTGCAATGCTTTTTGAGACTTTTTATCTCACTATTCTGACTTTTCTTCTTGAAAAGTTTATATCTTGCAGTTGTGATTTATGGGAGGAGAGTATTAAAATGAATCACGCAATGCTCTTTACTAACATTTGCACTCATCAAATTACTGGTATTTGCCGCATTATTTAATGGGCAAAGAAGCATGTCTTAAAGCAGGCAGTAATTTGCGCTACTCTTGGTAGAATGCACTGATCATTATAGAAATGATCTGGCTGTGTCTGTGTTCTTTAATGTGCACACTGTCAGTAGATCACACAGAATTTTCCCTTTCCATTGGCACTTTTATGGAATTGTGTTCTAACACAGTTTAATAAAGTTTAATAAATCTGTCCCTAAATTGTGAGAAGTCATTCTGTGGCAGAAACAAGCTTACGTAACTAAATAAACATTGGTGTTTTAAACTGTTTTACTGTTTTAAAAAGCAATAATCAACTTAAGGCCTTCAGTTGCAGTGATTTTACCGTGGTTAACCCTCTGTGGTACCGTGTTGCCTCCAGGCAGCACAGCCTATTTTTGTTTTTTGTTTTTTTTGAATAAAATGAGCCACCCATTTAATGAATCAGCGCTATCTTACTAAAGAAGTCGTCAAATACTAACAAATGAAATTGCAAAAAAGTGATCACATGACCCATAGGGGTCTATTTTGCTCCCTCTTTCAGGACATGTGCATATGCCACATGACTCCATATTTTGTCCAGAGAAAGGTGCAGTTTTCATCAATTTTCATTCATATAATTGCCAACAAAAAATCTGAATCACCTTCGCTGATTAGTAAAGAAGTATTTTCAAAAACTTTTCATGATATATCATTAAATATGTCATAGGAAATTACAAAAAACTGCATGTTGCCTCAAGGCAACATTGTACTGTAATGGAATCACATATGGCCATACCAGGCATAGCATACATATGACATTTGTAAAAAAATCAAAAATATCATTTTTTTCATGATATTATAATGCATTTAATTGTATTGTAATGCATATTTCATGACATTGTAATGCATTTATAAGAATTGTAATTCATAGACAATATCTGCACATATTCTGTTGAGAGGAAGTGCTTCCTCAGCTTTCACAAACAGTGAGGAGTCATTAGTGAGGAAGGAGATTTTACATGCATGTGCTTGTGTGTGTGTATGTGCATGCTTGTAAGGAAAAGTTATATATTAGCATAAGGTTATGATAATTTTTTTTTTTTTTTTTCACTTTGAAACAACACTAATTATAATGTTTTGGTATGATAACAGATATGATAGTTTGGTTATACTTTTGATCCACGATGGTACAGTCCTGCCTGAAAGCAACATCTGGGTATGAAGTCTTACTTTTTGTTAAATATGAAATGTGCAAAACATCAAAAGTGTGATAAATCTATTTGTTCAAATGTTTGATTAAAGAAATTGGTGTTTTAAATAAATTGATTATTTTTTTTCTGCATGAAAATATCAAATGTTTCATTTTGTCCATTGTGGTACAATGTTGAGGCAACAAACTTTAAAAAATAAATAAATAAATAAAATTATAAAAATGTTTATTGATATTGTTATAGTATAATTTATAGTATAATTTTAAGCAGGAAAAACATCACAAATAATTTTTTCCTCACTGATATCATATTGCGTACCGTAGAGGGTTAAGATGGTTTCACACCCATAATGTGTGGTTAAATCCCAGCTTTGAGTGCCTTATTTCTTTAATTAGTACTTTGTTCTTTCTGTGTGACCTTTTTTTTTTTTTTTTTTTTTTTTTTTTTTTTTTTTTTTCTCCACTGTGTCACACTAGAAATTCCTAGAAAGGTTCTTGTAGATGGTGACTTTGGCTCTTTCGGGTCATTTGTGGCAAATCAAAACAGCTTACATTTGATGCAGCCCTTTGAACCCTTCAGGGCAAAGGTCAGAGGTCAAGAAGGCCTGCTTGTGTTTGAAGAGCGTCCTCTGAGACGCCATTATATGGATCTCTACCGCCGAGGAAAAACATCCTCCTGAATTTACACGGAAATACTGCAGATATGTAAACTTTTCACGCTTATTAGCGGTCATCTGAGAAGACGTTACTTTTAAGGGAAAATAAACAGCAAGAATGTTAATAAGGGTCATATTAATTTAATTTTTTTTTTTTTTTTTTTTTGCACATATATTTGATTTTTGTTTATATTGTTTTAAGTATTTATTGTATAGAAACTTTTAGATTTTATCTAGAGTCATTTTGCATTTCAAGTAAACTTATCTTGATTTAGGAGTAACAAATTAAATTTAATTCAAAGGGAAATATTTTTTTTGCAGTCAGCAGTATGTTCTTCAGGTGCGTTATATCCAAATAGAAGTATAGATGTAAGGAAACAATGGTGCGTATTGAGTTGCACAAATGCTCTGTAATCATGGAGCTGGACGCTCTTCAGCGTGGGTCAAAGGTCGACTTCCCTCTGAAGGGAGCCCGAATACTGCTTCTGCTACCAGGAGCCGGTCAAATGTAATCAACTCTGTCATGGAGGCTTTTTTTCATCCGTTCTTTGAATTAGACAGAACTGCTTAAATAAGACAAGCTGGAGAAATGCTCTGGAAGAAACTCCTGACCTGCGCGTCTTTGAAATCTCTGAATGTTTCAGTATGTTGTTCTGAATGAAGCGCTGATGAAGAAATGAGGCACGTTATGTTGAATATACAGCAGGGAAATCCTCTGTAACTGTAAAATTGATTTTTGCAAAATGTTGATGATAATAACATGATAAAAACACCAACATTTCTATTATTATGTAATTGAACTTGATTTAAAGAGTCAATTTGAAAACTGTTTATTTTTTAATTGTCTCAAATCATGTTTTTTATTATCATGTTTTTATTGTGTTATAGAAAGTAAAGTTTTATAATTTTTGAGAGCATAGCCTATATTGCACATGCAAAGCCCTAGATTGAGAGCACCGGGAGAAGTTTAATCGCACAATTTCTATGAATTAATTCTCCTAATTTTGACTTTCTCTAAACATTCTTCTCAAAACATTTTGTCTTTATTCTCGTAACTGACTATTTTTGAAATATTTTGACTTTATTCTCATAATATTTAAAATTTACTCTTGTAATTCCGACTTTACTCTCGTAATATTTCCTCTTTATTCTCGAAATATTTCCACTTTACTCTTTCCAGATATGTCCACTTTACACCCGTAATTTCGAATTTACTCTCGTAATATTTCAACTTATGTAATATTTCAACTTTACTCTCTCGTAATATTTCAACTTTCGTAATATTTCAACTTTACACTCTCAAAATGTTTCCACTTTACTCTTTCCAGATATTTTCACTTTACACCCGTAATTTCGAAATTACTTTAATATTTCACCTTTCGTAACTTTACACTCTTGAAATATTTCCACTTTACCCACATAATTTCGGCTTTACTCTCGTAATATTTCAAATTGACTTTACTTTCGTAATTTCGAATTTACTCTTGTAATATTTCAACTTTCGTAATATTTCAACTTTCTCATAATATTTCAACTTTTGTAATATTTCAATAATATTTCAACTTTACACTCGCTTAATATTTCGACTTTATTCTCATAATATTTCAACTTTACTCCTGTAGTTTCAACTTTATTCTCGTAATCTTTCGACTTTACGCTCATAATATTTCGATTTTACTCTCGTAATTTCGAATTTACTCTCGAAATATTTCCACACTAAGCCCATAATTTCGACTTTATTCTCATAATCTTTCGAATTTACTCTCGTAATATTTTGACTCGCATTATTTCAACTTTACTCTGTCTAAATATTTCGACTTTACTCTCATAATATTTCCACTTTACTCCCGTAATTTCAACTCTTGTAATATTTTGCCATATGTTTTAACGGTCATGTAAAGTCTGTAGTTCGCTCATGTTTTTTCCATTTTAGGAACATTGCTCAGATTAGATCGGTGGTCTCACGAAAAGAGATGGAGATGCTTGTTCATGCCTTCATCTCGTCACGATTGGACTATTGCAATGTTCTGTATACTTGTTTGAATAAGTTTTCTTTGGAGCGACTACAAGTTGTACAGAATGCAGCTGCAAGGCTTTTGACTGGTACCAGTAAGTGGTCTCATATAAGACCAGTACTCAAGGACCTTCATTGGCTTCCAGTTGAATTCAGAGTGCAGTTTAAAATTTTAGTTATCACTTATAGACCCTTGCATGGTCAGGCACCTCTCTATATTCAGGGTCTTTTACATAAACATTCACCGAGTCGGTTTTTAAGGTCTTCTGACCTGGACCTTTTAACTGTCCCTAGAACACGTCTTAAGACCAAAGGTGGTCGTGCTTTTTGTTCTGTGGCACCGAGGTTTTGGAACTCTCTTCCATTAGCACTGAGAACTATGGGTTCTGTCAATTCTTTTAAAAAACACCTGAAGACGCATCTTTTTGGACTTGCTTTTAATTAACAGCAATGGTTGCCTGTTATTTTATTTCTGTGAAGATTGGTTTTGTGTGTTGTTTTATGGTAGATCTTATTGTATGCATGTTTGATCCGTTTTATTGAAAGTTTGTAAAGCACTTTGTGACTCCTTGTCTGTGAAAGGTGCTATATAAATAAATTTTTACTTACTTACTATTTCAACTTTACTCTCTCGTAATATTTCGACTTTACACTCGTAATATTTCGACTTTATTCTCGAAATATTTCGACTTTACTCCCATAATTTCGACTTTATTCTCGAAATATTTCGACTTTACTCCCATAATTTCGACTTTATCCTCATAATATTTTGATGACATTCTCGTAATGGTAGTTTTTTTTTTTTTTTTTAAACATGGCACTAAAATGCCGTTGTAATGACAAGTTTGAAGTAAAAACATGTTGTTCTCTGACACTCAAACTTTTTCGAAGCTTTGAATAATTTGAACCAAGGGCTTTGCAAAATGATTCATTTCACTGGAATTTCTACACACTGGTGACGCCTGCTGGTCAAAGCTGTGTAAATGCAACAAAAAAGCTTTTATAAATCCACTGTAAATGTTGTATTGAAAGAATAATAAATTAAATGCAAATAACAAATCATCAAATACCATTCAAATATGAATTGCCAGTATAATACGTGTTCTTTTATTATTTTCCATGGATTTTGTTCGTTTTATGCGTCTAAACAGGCCAATAAGAAATCCAAGATCAGGTTCATTTAGACATTATTAGTTTTGCGATTTTAACAATCATTTCTGTGTTTAAGGGCAAGTTCGTCTCGCATCCCTGCTCACAGGTGCATGTTTTACTTTAACTATAAACTATTTAATCAGCATGTAGGGCTGGAAATGTTCATTTCAGATGTTTCAATTACAAGGTCAGATTATTTCCAGGCAGTATATATTGGTTTATGAACTAATACTTCTCCTCTGAATGGTTTTAGTGAAACGCTTGACGTCTCAGGACAGAAATGACGCAGCATCAATAGCAACTGCGTTTTCCCATTCGATGCGCTCCATCATATTCAGGAGGCCGAGATGAATTGCAGATTCCAGCCGCTCTAATATAAAAATGCCAGTCGTAGTTTAATGATTAGCAGACGGGCACATGGCTTTCGGCCCGCTGAATGTTTGGACATGTGGAGACGATAATTGACAGCATTTGTCAAAGCCGGTTTACGGTGGACTGTAGAAGAGAAAACAACACCGAAATAGAAAAAGACTGTTTATCAGCATGTGTTTTAATGTACAAGACGAGTCTTTACTGTTCACATGTGTTGAGATGTTCCGACGTTATCACGTCCATCATAAATGTCTAAATATTTATGAGAAAATAGATGGAAATCATGTTTGTTAGAGTCCTGTTATCCAGGGTTGTTATAGTTGACTAAAACTAGAAATATTTCCTTATATTTCAACACGTTTTTTATTTCAAAAAGGTTGAAAAGGTTCTTCACTGCAGGAATGACTGAAGGATGCTGGTGTTCTCCAGCTCTCTTTCTGCTCTGTGGTGCACAAATAATTAAATGGCAAATAACGCAGCGGCTCGTTGATTGTTGTTTTGATTCAGACGTCAGTGTGAAAAGAGACTGACAGTCTGAGGAAAACACTTCACCCAGAAATGTAAGGTCTGTCATCATTTATTCCCCCTCATGTCGTTCCAGACTCTTTTAAATGATTTTTCTTCCATGAAAATTCAAAAAGAGAAAATCTGAAGATGAAGGCTCTGGATGTAGCTAACCAACTTCTGATGAACTAGTCATTAAACAAAACAAGAGGACTGGTAGATGGATTTCTATTGTTTTTTTTTTTTTTTTAAATTTTATTGTATTTCATACATTTTTATTTTATTTTATTTGCTTGATCTGTTATTTTATTTCATATTTCATTTTTTCTTTTTACTTTTTTATTTTTGTATTTTACTATTCTTGTTTATTTATACTTTTATTTAATTTTATTATTCTATTTTTTCATTTTTATTCATTTCTTTTATTCATTTCTTCATTTCTTCATTATTCATTTTTTATTATTTTAAAACTGATTTATTTTCTGTTTTTGTTATTTTATTATTCTGTTTTATTTTATTTATTTTTATTATTCTATTCTAAGGTTGTTTTTTATGGTTTTATTTTATTATAATTTTGCTTTTATTTTTATTGTATGTCATACATTTTTATTTTATTTATTTTTACTTGATCTGTTATTTGATTTCACATTTAATTTTTTTCCTGTTATTCTTCTTCTTGTTTATTTTTAATTTTCTTTTATAGATTTTATTATTTTCAAATGAATTTTCTGCTTTTCTTTTATTATTCTGTTCTATTATTTTGTTTAAATTAATTATTATATTTTCTTTTATTTTGTGTTATTATTCTTGTTTATTTCTATTTCTATTTTTATTGTTTTTTATTCTATTTTCATTCTATATATTTTTTTTTATTTTTATTATTTTAAAATGAATTTATTTGTTTTTCTTTTTTAATATTATGGGTTTTTCTTTTTTTAATTTAATTTAATTTATTTTTTTTTTAATCTGTCATTATTTTACAATATTTTTATTTTATTGTTCTATTCTTATTTTATATTTTCTGTTTTTATTTTATTTTAGGGTTAAGCTTATGTTTTTTATGGTTTTATATTATTATAATTTTTAGTTTTTATTTTTAGTGTATTTCATAATTTTTTATTATTTTATTTAGTTTTACTTGATCTGTTATTTTATTTCATATTCCTTTTATTACTTTATTTTATTTTCTGTTATTCTTGTATTTTATTATTCTTTATTTCTACTTTAATTTTATTATTCTATTTTTTATTTTTTTATTTTGTCATTATTTTACAATTTTATTTTATTACTCTATTATTTCATTTTTATTTTTTATTTTATTTTATTTAAGGGTTGAGAAGTTCATCTATGAGATGAAAACTATTGCTGAGAAAATAGAATTAAGCATCAAGATTAATGCATTGCATTTAATGCATTTACTGATTATTGCGTTTCAATTTAAGTATAATAAAAACAGAGTTGAGAAGTTTGATTGTGTAATTATGCACAGATATCTTTAAACTTTTTCATCTATGAGTTGAAACTATTGCTGGGAATATGAAATTAAGCATCATGATTATTGCAATGCATTTAATGCATGATGTTAAAAATGATGAACAAAACGACGTTTCCCATGTTCATGCAACAAAATGGGATTTGACTGGATTTGACTCCTGACCAGTCAAACTAGTCATATTCCTACCAGATGAAGTTTTACTACCATAACGCTCCTCTGGTTTCGGTCAAGTGTGCCACATGAATGACGCTGAGGTTCTCCCCACGCTTCATTAATGTTTGTTAGTGTACTGCTGTGACTCTGCCAGTAGTTCATCCGTAGCTGTTTAAGAGGGGATCTGATGGTGCGGTTTGACCTCCAGTCGCTCTTAACTCTGAATATTAGATTTCAGATGTGCCGCTTTCACACAGATATGTGGAGATACGATGGGACGGGATGGTTTGGTTCACAGCTGAACATGATAATGTCATTTCAGATCCTTCAGCGCTAACGCGTCGCAGATGCTGGATAATCTCAGGCCCGGATCATCTCGGTACGGGAGGTCCACCTCCTGCGTCTCAGATCACTGACACAGAAACATCACCTAATGTGGAGAAAATGCCGTCTGTGATGGGTCAGATTCTTCAGTGAGTCTTAGCCAATGCAGCATACTTGTCTTAAAGGTACAGCTCACCCAAAAATGAGTATTCTGTTATTAAATACTCGTTGTCATGTGGAAAACTGTTTCCACCATGACTTTTTTTTTTTTTTTTTCTCTCACAGTTCTGACTTTGTTCCTCAGATTTAAGGTCATAAAATTCCGTTTCTCTGATGTGCTGCATGTCGGCTTACGTACTGTTTTTATTTTTGATTCACTCTGCACTGTGCTTGGTTCGAGCTGCTTTTAGTTGGCTTCTTCTGAGACTAAAATTATCAACTCTAACTCATCCTAGAGCTTTAACTCTACAAAAACTCTATCTATCTATCTATCTATCTATCTATCTATCTATCTATCTATCTATCCCTAGCAACTAGAATCATGCTAGCAACTTGCTAATCATGCTAGCAACATGCGAACAAGTTGCTAATCGTATTAGAAACAAGCTAACAACTTGTTAATCAACATGCTAAGAACTTGCTACAGATTAACTAGAAACAGATTAACAACATGTTAGTAACTTGCTTATCATGCTAGCAAAATGTTAACAATCAGCTAATAATGCTAGAAACATGCTAGCAACATGCTAACAACTTGTCAATCATGCTAGCAAAATGTTAACAAGCCAATCATGCTAGAAACATGCTAGCAACATGCTAACAACTGACAATCATGCTAGAAACATGCTAGCAACATGTTAATCATGCTAGAAACTTGGTAATCATGTTAAAACATCTTAGCAACATGCTAGTAACATGTTAATCATGTTAGAAACAGACTAACAACATGTTAATCATGTGAGAAACAAGCTAACAACATGCTAAGAACGTGCCAATCATGTTAGAAGCATGCTAGCAACATGTTAATCATGCTAGAAACTTGATAATCATGTTAAAACATCTTAGCAACATGCTAGTAACATGTTAATCATGTTAGAAACAGACTAACATCATGCTAACAACTTGCTAATCATGTTAGAAACAGATTAGCAACATGTTAGTAACTTGCTAATCATGCTGGAAGCGTGCTAGCAACTTAATAAAGCTAGCAACATGCTAACAACTTGCCAATCATGCTAGCAAAATGTTAACAACTTAAGCATCCTAGCAAAATGTTAACAATTAGCTAATCATGTTAGAAACATGCTCGCAACATGTTAACAACATGATATCTATTCGTCTGTCTGTCTAACAGATTAACCTTTATAACATTCAAGCTTTATGCTTCAAAAGTACTTTAAACTTCAATCTGTTTCAGACTGAAAACCATCAAACTTTTAAAACTTCTAAAATCTTTTAAAACGTTTAAATCTTTTTAAGACTTTAAAACTTTTAACTTTCTGGTCCAGCTTTCTCAAGCCAACTTAAAGTTTGGCTTGATGAACTTTTTAATCTAGTTTGTATTTGGGAACACAACATTCGTCATAAGAAATGTTTATAAAATCTGTTGTTTACAAAGTGAAGTTTAAGTGTGACGTGATCCTTCAGAAATCGTTCTAATATGCTGATTTGCTGCTCAAGAAACATTTCTCATTATTATCAATGTTAAAAACTGCTTTGCTGCTTAATATATTTGTAGAAACAATGATACCACTCAAACATTTGTATAAGATTTGTATTTATCATGCATGAAAGTGATAAAAGTGAGATTTAATGTTAAATTTATATATAAAAATATAAATTTTATATATATAAACACACAAATTAATGTGTATTTTTAAGAGAAATATGTTATTTATATACAAAATATTTTTATTTACATATAATATGTATTCTATAAAAATTATAATAAATACAGTAAATATTTCTTAAATGTATACATGAATGTGCCTGTATTTATATATACATAATTACACACAGTACACACACATATATTAGTCAAACTCAAACTTTTTTGTGTGCGGTTAATCACTATTAATTGTATGCCAGCCCTAATTAATATATTTGATAAATGCAAATCAATGCTGTTCATTAAACTTTCTATTTATCAAAAAAAATCCTAAAAAAAGTGCATCACCAGTTCCACACAAAATATGAAGCAGCAAAATTGTTTTCGACATTAATAATAATCAGAAATGTTTATTGAGAGTCAATTTTTTCACACTAATATGCTTGAATGTTTAATCAGGAAGTTTGCTTTTAAATGCTTTTATTTTGTACAAAATTGCACAAAGTCACACTCATCAAAAATGGCCAGTCATTGAAAGTGAATGGGGAAGAGCACAAAAAGCAGGATCTTTATTTTGAAATGATTTTATGTTCTGAAAAGGGGCACAAAGTAACACTGTTTCTGTTAAATCTGACCATCGTGACACACAAACCAAAACTGTTATTTTAGTTCTATATATCCTGCACACTGACACTGTCAAACTGAGACAATATTATCAAACAACAAGCTGAAGCCTCTCTGTGCTAAAGCATTTATTTGTAAACTTTCGTCTACTCTGTGAGAACATGAAAGTCTCAAAACCTAAGCTAAAGACAAGGCAGTTTGAGCGTGTGAGTGTGTGAGAGGTTTATCACAGAGAGAGTTTTCATAAAAGCATATTGCATGCAGTCCAAGGTAGGATGAAATAAATATAATACTCACAATAGTTTGTGTGAGATAGCGTGAGTATACATGAATCTATACATGCACAGGTCCAAGGCCTTTATGTTTGCAAGCACAAAATGCTCCTGAACACTAGTCGTTTCTTTTACTTTCATTCTTCCCCATTCACTTTCAATGGCCAGCCATTTTGTAACTTTGTGCAGTTTTGTACAGTTTTGCCTACTTTCGGATAAATGAGGACTACAATTAATCGGATGCAAGTAGGAACACAAAACCAGTCCTAAATGAAAGAAAACAAGTTGACAAAAAGATTTAATCCAATATTTGGTGATAATATAGCATATTTACAGATTTATACGCAATTGTTTGGAGTCCGGTCATTTTTGACCGGGAACACCACAAGTGTGACTTTTTGCAATTTTGTAAAAAATAAAAGCATTTAAAAGGAAACTTCCTGATTAATCAATCAAGCACATTAGTGTGAGAAACTGTGCAAATTTTTATAAATTATCATCTCATATTGTGAAAGTTATTCATAAAAATGATTTTTTTTTCACTCAAAAAATGAGGTACCTTCTCTCAGAAAAATGAGGCCTACGATTAATTGGATGCAAATATTAACACGAAACCAGTCCTAAATGAAAGAAAACAAGCTGACAAAAAGAATGAATCCAATCTTTAGTGATAATATAGCATATTTACAGATTTATAAGCAATTGTTTGGAGTCTGGTCATTTTTGACCGGGAACACCACAAGTGTGAAAGGAATCCGAACACAACCAGACGGTTAATGTGCTAAAATAATATATATTTTAATGTGTATAATGCGTGCTGAGGCATGGCTTGTGGGCGTGACCTGGGGGCATGGTAAAATTTTCCTGCTTTTTTGTCTCTAGATGATCACATGCCTGCAATATCCAGCGACTACCAAATTGTCCCTAGCAGTAATTTGGATCAAACAATTAAATATATGTAATGTTTTTGTAATTTCGGTCACATCTGAAACCGCATACCATTTATTTTGCCTTAGAAGTTAAAATCAATACATTAGAAAACTGTGCACTTTCAAGGTTACATGGGCGGAACTCAGCGCCGCGTTAAGTACAACTCACAGGTATTGCACCCAATTCAAAACGGTAGTTCGAAACCATTAGTTAATATAGTTCACTTCAGGAATTAACAAAGTTGCATCGATGAGTTTGATACGGTGTTTGACAAAACAGAGCAAACAGAAAGAGAAGGTGCAATCTGTGGCTAATATTAGCTTCCTATATAAAGCATACGGACAGAAAGACAAGCATTCTGTGGAAAGATACACAGCCTTCTTCCAGCCTAAGTCATTACGAACATTAACAATAGTTTGGCACAAATATAATGTGATTTTATGGTCAACTGTGTAAGTGGCACTCTGGGGTGCAGCAGGATCTGGATGTCAAAATGTCAAAAGCAAACCTATGTCCTTGCTTGATTACGATTTTATTCATTAAAAGAGGTGTTTAAACAACCAAAGGTGGTCAGAAAAGGGAAATAAGTCAGTTTCTTCCTGGTAAGTGTAGCAAGAGGGTGGACTCCTACTACACTTACCAGGAAGAGACTGACTTATTTCCCTTTTTTGTCACATTTTGTGATTTGTCCTTTTTTTTTTTTTTTTTTTTTTTTTTTTTTTGACACAAGCAAACAAAAATTACCCATCAGTGGACAATGAAAAGGATGATGGTTTTGGTTTGCTTCTGAACAGACAGCTGTTGACACATGTTTGTGATTCTTGTGGTTATTCCTTTTTAACACCGTCGTTCAGAAAGTGAAAGTAAAGTTTCAATTGCTGGAGCTCAAACAGTGAAAATGTCTTCATCAGCTGAATATGACTATAATTGTCCCGTGTGCTGTAAAATCTTCAAGACTCCTGTTCTTTTATCATGTAGTCACAGTGTCTGTAAAGAGTGTCTTCAACAGTTCTGGAGAACCAAGAAAACTCAGGAGTGTCCTGTCTGCAGGAGAAGATCCTCAAAAGAAAATCCTCCATTATTTCTAGCATTACAAAACTTGTGTGAGTCGTTCTTGAAGCAGAGAAATGAGAGGCGTTCATCAGGATCTGAGGAGATCTGCAGTTTACACAGTGAGAAACTCAAACTCTTCTGTGTGGAGGACAAACAGCCTGTGTGTGTAGTGTGCAGAGATTCAAAACAACACGACAATCATGAATTCAGACCAATAAGTGAAGTGGTTTCATCATATAAGGTAGGACAAATGTCTCTTGTTTCATGTGTAAAAACAAAAACAATAAATCATCATAAGCACAGATGTCATCACATTAATGGCCCTTACTGTGGCTCTTTGGAGTTCAAGAGCCTTTGAAATAGCTTTGTATCCCTTCCCAGACTGATTTAAATCACTTTCTTCCTCATACTTTCTGGAATACGTTTTCACAGCACTGTTTAATCACTGTATTCTCTTCACTGTAATCTGGTGTTTTATGTATTTTAATTTTGTTCAATTTTAGGAGGAGATCAATACAGCACTGAAGTCCTTACAGGAGAAACTTAAAAAGAGAACAAAAATGAAAGGAGATTTTGAGAAAACAGTTCAATACATAAAGGCGAGTCATTTTCAGTACAAGTGCAGGATCATTATATGCAATTATGATTTGTTTAGTTTATTATTTTTTGTAAATAACAAGCAACAATCTGCTTCTGGATCTGTTATATGTCGGTGTCTGAGTTTCTCTTGGATCTGAATGATGTGATGTGTTGATGTGTGTTGATTGAGATGATTGAAGTGAATGTGATTTGATTTCAGTCTCAAGCTGAGCACACAGAGCGTCAGATTAAACAACAGTTTGAGAAGCTTCATCAGTTTCTCAGAGATGAAGAAGAAGCTACAATCACTGCACTGAGAAAGGAAGAGGAGCAGAAGAAGCAGATGATAAAGGAGAAGCTGGAGAAGATGAACAGATGCATCTCAGCTCTTTCACACACAATCAAAGACATGGAGAAGATGATGAAAGCCAATGACATCTGCTTTCTAAAGGTCTGATTTCAGATCATCCATTGATTGATTGATTGATTGATGATTGATTGAGTTCTTGATGATAAATGGTGTGTTTGTTCTGCAGGAGTTTCCAGTCACAATGAAAAGGTGAGTGATCTGCTGGTGTCTCTGGTCTCTCTGCTTCTGAAGCCAAAGCCACTGCAGTTCTGACTCCTGAATGTTCTTCCAGAGTCCAGATCTCACAGCCGGATCCACAGACGCCTTCTGGAGCTTTGATTCATGTGCCACGTTACTTGGGCAACCTGCCGTTCAGAGTCTGGAAGAAGATGCAGGACATTGTCCAAAACAGTGAGTCTGGAGAAGATCTGTGCTGTTACACATACACTGGAAATGACACATGAGGGAATATTTGAATAACCAGATGAGCTACTACACCAAAATGAGCCGTAAACAAGAGAAGAACAACTTTGCTCCACATGATATTTACAGTTACAGTGATACAGCAGATCTCAGTTCAGTTTGATTGATTGGCAAATCTAAAATATTTACTGTAACAACACTGACAGTGAGCTACAATGGCGTTTTAGTGCCACATAAAGTCGAACTACTTCGGGGGTAAAGTCGAACTACTACAAAAGTAAAGTCAAAATACTTAGAGAATATAGTCGAAATATTTTGACTTTACTCTTGTAGTATTTCGACTTTTTTGAGAGTAAAGTCGAGATACTTATATTACGAGAATAAAGTCGAACTACTACGAGAGTGAAGTTGAAATATTTTGACTTTACTCTCGAAAAAAATCTGTCTATAATATATACTACAAGAGTAAAGTCGAAATACTATGAATAAAGTTGAAATATTATTATATTATAAGATTATTGAAGTTGAAATACTTTGAGAGTGAAGTCGAAATATTTTGACTTTATTCTAAGTCAAAATATTTCGACTTCACTCTCGAAAAAGTCAAAATACTACGAGAATAAAGTTGAACTACTACTAGAATAAAGTCGAAATACTATGAGAATAAAGTCAAAATATTTTGACTGTACTTTCAAAAAAAAGTCTATCAGTCTCTTATATATATAATACAAGAGTAAAGTCGAAATACTATGAGAATAAAGTCAATATTTTGACTTTACTCTCGAAAAGTAAAGTCAAAAGTCGAAACACTACAAGAAAAAAGTCGAAATACTACGAGAATAAAGTTGAAATATTACGAGAATAAAGTCGAAATACTTTGAGATTGAAGTCGAACTACTGCGAGAGTAAAGCCGAAATACTTTGAGAGTAATGTTGAATTACTATGAGAATACAATCAAAATATTTTGACTTTAATCTCGAAAAGTAAAGTCAAAAGTTGAAACACTACGAGAATAAAGTCGAAATACTATGAGAATAAAGAAATGAGACTTTATTCTCGTTGTATTTCAACTTTATTCCCAAAATATTTCAACTTTATTCTTGTAATATTTCGACTTTATTCTTGTAATATTTTGTTTTTATTCTTGTAATTTCAAGTTTATTCTTGAAATATTACAACTTTAATATCATCATTTTATTTTTATTTTTTTTATTTATTTATTTATTTTTTAACGTGGCACTAAAATGTCATTGTAGTGATCAGAGGAAAATGTCTGGTGTGTTTGATCAGTGTGACAAGTGTCATAATGTACGGACTCTTGATCATTATATGAACATCAGAATAAAAGCAGCTGTTGATTGTGTCTCCTCAGCTCCTGTGATTCTGGATCCAAACACTGCATATCCACGTCTTGCCCTGTCTGATGATCTGACCAGTGTGAGATACAGCGAGAACTATCAACCGCTTCCTGATAATCCAGAGAGATTTGACATCTTTCCATGTGTTCTGGGTTCAGAGGGTTTTAACTCAGGAACACACTGCTGGGATGTGGAGGTTAAAGAGAGTTCGTTGTGGGTTCTTGGAGTAATTACAGCATCAAACCAAAGGAAGGGATTGGAATTCTCTGACACTGCTGCCTGGTTTGTGCAGTACGGATTGTCTGAAGAGTTTGGTTTTCGTGTTAAACAGAAGCTTGAGTGTGTGAGAGTTGATCTGGACTATGACAGAGGAACGGTGTCATTCTCTGATCCTGTAACTAACACACATCTACACACATTCACAACCACCTTCACTCGCACAGTCTTTCCATTATTTTGTTGTTACTCTCTGAGGATCTTACCGTTCAATTGTCAATCACAATCTCTTACTCAACCATCTTGAAACTTTCTTTGGTGTTTGAGAGACAGTTTTAACCTGGTTCAGATCATATCTCTCTGATCGTCGACAGTTTGTCTGTGGTCTTAGGTTCTACAGGTGTTCCTCAGGGCTCAATTTTACTTTTTAGCATTTATATATTTCTCCTTGGATTGATTTTAAGATCACTTGGGCTTAAAGGGTTAGTTCACCCAAATATGAATATTCTGTCATAAATTACTCACCCTCGTGCCGTTCCAAACCTGTAAGACCTTAATTCATATATACTATAAAACTATAATATATACCATTAAATATTTAGGGTACAACACAGCTAAAGGCACACCCTAAGAAAAATGTGCTTTTCACTGTGCCCAAAGTGTATGATTGCAGAAAAATATATACGTTTGAATTGAACATTTATGGAGCAAATTTTGTGTGAAAATAAATCATACAAGTCATTTATTTTATTTAAAAATCTTATAAATGTATGAGGTGGCACATGGGGTAAAGGGCTCACAAGCATGGGTGTATTTTTCTAAATATCTAAGTTAATACTTGTTCAAAACAATCACTTTAGAAAAGTTTATTTTTATAAAATATTTTTTTTTTTCAATAAATACACTATCATTAAAATAATATCTAAATAATTATAATGTTATTACAAAACATATATTTTAAAATACAGAAACAAAATCATTTTAAGATGTAAAGATTCTGAAAGCATTGAAGGAGATCCCATGGTAGTTTAACATGGAACTAGTAACAAGAAGTTACTATGATGATATTTTAGTATATATATGATATGATTAATAGCTTGTTTTTAAATATGATAGTAAAAGCATAGTAATACATAGTAACAATGGCATGTCAACAAATGGAAAAGTCAGCCTTCTATTAATTATCATGTTAATTATTGTGCCTTTTTGCCCCAACAGCAGGGGATGCTTTTTACCCCAAATACCATACATATTCTATATTCCATTTTACATATTCTTTTGTTATTTTAAAAACTGTTGAGAATCATTTAGAAGACTTTTGTCTCAAGATATATTCAAGATTTTTTTTTGTGATTCTCATTTGCTACATAAATCTTCAAAATTTTTAAAAACATAGAATATTAGATCAAGTAAGCACAGAATCGACTTTGCGCTGCTGCCCACGATCGTGTCAAACATCAGCCAAATTTGCATGTGTGTCTTGAAAAGAGGATGTTTTGGAAAATACTACGCCACGTTTTTCTGCCATCTAGTGGTTCACAGGAAAATATTATCAAAGCCGTCTTTAGCCCCTTTGTACCCTACTATATACAGTTATATGGGACAGGTTTAAAAACCCTTGTGTAATAATAATGTTTACAGTACTTAAATAATTTTTTGACATTATGTCGATTTGACATCATCGAGTGTATCACAAAAACACACCCAGACGGTGCACGCCCATGATTTAAAACTCAAAATTCACAACATTCTAAAATGTAGACAGCAAAAAATGGCCTTTATATACTTAGAAAAAATATATATAGTTAGCCTAATCTATATCTCATGAAAAGTGCCTTTTTTTTTCTCCAGGCATCAGCATGATAACAAATTTAATATTGATTTGTTAATAAAGTAAACATTGAATTATTTACATTGTAAACACAATATTGACCGGTTTTGCTCATTTTTTGCCAACGAAAACAGTTCCAAACAAACAGCACTGCTTTGCTCTCTGAGCAATGGACTGTGTTTACTTATTGAAGCAGCTTTTTGAACTAATCGGTTGAATGAATGATTCGGTGACTCATTTATTAAAACACGCTAATGCTTCGATCCTCAAGAAATCAGCAGTTTTAATGAATTGGCTGAATCTCAGACTTGCTGCCACATACTGGCGCTCTTAATTTCACATTTCAACTATTTTTCATGTTTTAAATAATTTCAAATAACGTTTTTTTTGTTTAAAACAACGCATTATTTACGCAGCGCATTATTGTAACTGCAGGTTAAATGCATCCATGCCCCCTGTAAGCTACATTAAACTATGTAAATACATCTAAATGCTACTTCAGATGCAGAATCCAGAAGTTTTGTCTCATGTTGGAATGAAAGAAAGTTCCAGATGAAGTGCATCCGATCTTGATCAAGAGATTTGCGATCCGCGCTCCGAAGTTCTAATCTGAATCAAATGATTCAAGAACCGACACAGAAGTCCTGATCTGAATCAAATGATTCGTGATGCGCGATCCAAATGTAGCGCTTCGAAACAGTGAACCATTTTGCCTCACGATGATTTAACTGATTCAGAGTTTCAAAAAGCTCTGTTTCACACATCACTACATGCTTTTAAAAATCATTACAAGTGATGTCGAAATTTGAATATTAATGGCCCTTTTTGAACTTTCTTTTTTCCCGGAGCAGTTCCTGCGTAAATGACTCACTCAGTTGATTCGGTTCATCTGTTCCTCTGCTTTTCACGTATTCAGGAATGTTTACAGGACACTGTCAGTACTACTACTGGCCTAGCTCACTAGTTTTATGAGATTAACTGAAATAAAACTAAAAAGTATGATGTTTACAAATAGAATATCAATATTTTTATTCCAAAGATGACATCCAACATGAATCTACAAACATATTGAAGTGAGGTAACCGGTTTGCTGCTAACTAATGAAACACTCTGTTAATATGAGCTGAGCTGCAGCTCAAAATACATGTTAGGTGGAAACATTGTGCATTATGATGGAGTTTGTAGCTTAATTCACTCTACTTGAAATAGTTTGGGCACTGCGTTTCAGTTGCTGACAGTTCAATAGGAAATCAGTTGAAAGCATCCGGTCATCTCAGTGTTACATTTATCAATACAATGTAAGATTTGTCAGTACAATATTACATTTGTTACTTTTATCAGTACAATGTTACATTTATCAGTACAATGTTACATTTGTTACATTTATCAGTACAATGTTACATTTATCAGTACAATGTTACATTTGTTACATTTATCAGTACAGTGTTACGTTTAGGTTACATTTATCAGTACAGTGTTATGTTTAGGTTACATTTATCAGTACAGTGTTACATTTAGGTTACATTTATCAGTACAATGTTACATTTATCAGTACAATGTTACATTTGTTACATTTATTAGTACAATGTTACATTTAGGTTACATTTATCAGTATAATGTTACATTTATCAGTACAATGTTACATTTAGGTTACATTTATCAGTACAATGTTACATTTATCAGTACAATGTTACATTTGTTACATATATTCAGTTACAATGTTACATTTATCAGTACAATGTTACATTTATCAGTACAATGTTACATTTGTTACATTTATTAGTACAATGTTACATTTAGGTTACATTTATCAGTACAATGTTACATTTATCAGTACAATGTTACATTTGTTACATTTTTATTTATCAGTACAATGTTACATTTGTTACATTTATCAGTAAAATGTTACATAATCAGTACAATGTTACATTTGTTACATTTATCGGTACAATGTTACATTTAATAATCAGTACAATGTTACATTTGTTATTTATCAGTACAATGTTACATTTATCAGTACAATGTTACATTTGTTACATTTATCAGTACAATGTTACATTTGTTACATTTATCAGTAAAATGTTACATTTAATAATCAGTACAATGTTACATTTGTTACATTTATCGGTACAATGTTACATTTAATAATCAGTACAATGTTACATTTGTTACATTTATCAGTACAGTGTTACATTTAGGTTACATTTATCAGTACAGTGTTACATTTGTTACATTTATCAGTACAATGTTACATTTAGGTAACATTTATCAGTACAATGTTACATTTATTTATCAGTACAATGTTACATTTGTTACATTTATCAGTAAAATGTTACATTTAATAATCAGTACAATGTTACATTTGTTACATTTATCGGTACAATGTTACATTTAATAATCAGTACAATGTTACATTTGTTACATTTATCAGTACAGTGTTACATTTGTTATATTTATCAGTACAATGTTACATTTAGGTTACATTTATCAGTACAGTGTTACATTTGTTACATTTATCAGTACAATGTTACATTTAGGTTACATTTATCAGTACAATGTTACATTTGTTGTTTATCAGTACAATGCTACATTTGTTACATTTATCAGTAAAATGTTACATTTAATAATCAGTACAATGTTACATTTGTTACATTTATCAGTACAATGTTACATTTGTTACATTAATCAGTACAATGTTACATTTGTTACATTTATCAGTACAGTGTTACATTTGTTACATTTATCAGTACAATGTTACATTTAGGTTACATTTATCAGTACAATGATACATTTAGGTTACATTTATCAGTACGATGTTACATTTAATAATCAGTACAATGTTACATTTGTTACATTTATCAGTACAATGTTACATTTCTCAGTACAGTGTTACATTTGTTATATTTATCAGTACAATGTTACATTTGTTACATTTATCAGTAAATGTTACATTTAGGTTACATTTATCAGTACAGTGTTACATTTAATAATCAGTACAATGTTACTTTGTTACATTTATCGGTACAATGTTACATTTATCAGTACAATGTTACATTTGTTATATTTATCAGTACAATGCTACATTTGTTACATTTATCAGTACATATAGTCAGTGTTAAAAGAGCAAATGGTAAAGACAGATGAACACAAAACAGCAGAACAACAAAGTTAAAGAGGGTAACCCTTATTTTTAGTTAGATGATGTAGTTAATTAAAACAGAAAACATTAAAAAATGCATTATATAAGGCCTGTAAATCTTGTCTACGCAGACATATGTATAATGTTTAAGGTCACTGGTGCAAACTGGAAACTTCCTCTGAAAAAACGACTCCCTTCTTTCTTATAATTTCTATTCCATGTGATTACAAGCCTTTAAGGGTCCTTCAGTCAAACTCCCAGATGAAGCCTGTTTTGTTTTGAAAGCTGAGCATCAGACGTCCACGACTGACTGAAGTGATCGTTAGGGTCGTTTATCAGCCTCCGCTGAGTTTAACTGTAACTGTAGGATAATGTGACACGTGCTTTAACAGACCACATCTATCATGTTCTGAAGCAGCGAAACGAGCACACGCTCTTCAGATTCAGCAGAAACCAGCAGCTGGTCAGCTTCTGTTGTGTTAACTAACAACACCTTGGTTTATGTTAGTCAATTAAACAAACACATTTAAACTGCACTTATTTTGGGATTAATGGGGGAGTTTGAGGTTTTGTGAAAATGAATTAGTGTTTGTGCATTTTCTGTCTTTCTTTGCTTTATTTATAGAGCGCAGTTTAACATAAGTTGACCAATATGCTGTTGATGATGATGATGATGATAATAATATATAAGATGGCTTTTTGAGAAAGAGAGTGTGAAAATAGAAATTTTGCTACGTTATACCATTATTTGTTGTTTGTTACAAAAATTTTGTTTTTATTGACACACAAATGTAGTTTGGTTAGTACACTGTTACACAATTCAAAATTAAATTAAAACAATTTAAACTGAGTTAGTACACTGTAAAAAAAAAAAAAAATAATAAAAATAATAAAATTAAGTACACTAAAAAAAAATAAATAAATAAATAAATTAAAATTAATAAATGGTAAAAAAAAAAAAACCCTTAATTTTATTTTTAATTACATTATTACATAATACGTTTTATTTTTGAATATATATATTTTTTTTATCAAAATTAAAAAAATTTAAGTTAGTACACTAAAAAAAATAGATTAAAATGTAAAGTTAGTACATGGTTAAAAAAATTAAATTGCAAACTTAATTTTATTTTTATTTATTTTTCACAGTGTACAGTGTAAAAATCACATTTTAATTTAATGTTTTATTTTTGAATTTATTTTTTCTAATATACTACATTAAGTTTTTATTTTTTACAGTGTAGTAGCTTAAATTTAACTTTTTCACACTGATTCTTTTTACAAAGTAGTAACTTAATGATTTATTTTTTTTACAGTGCACTGTAATAACTTAATGTTTTTTAATTTTTTAAAAAAAAAATTCTGCAGTGTAGTAACTTAAAAAAGATTGTAATTCAAATTGTTACTACACTGTCGAAAATTAAAAAAAATAAACTTAATGTAAAAAAAAAAAAATTAAAAACGTTGAAATTAGGTACACTGTTAAAAAATAAAACATCAAATTAAGATGAGAAAAAAGAAAATTAAGTTGGTACTCTAAAAAATAATTAAATAAAAAATAACTAAATTAAAACAATATTGGAGTAGATTTTACGAGAAAATACAATTTCAGGATTTCTACTTCAAAAATCTTTATGTCAGTGTTACTTGCTGTTTCTTTGTAATTATTTATGAATTTTACTAGCAATTGGTTTTAGTTTTAGTTGCTTTTAGTTATTAACAAACACCGATATTTTTTTAATGATCTGTTAACTGTTGCTCTGTGAATGTGAATGAGTTTGCAGTAGTTGTAAATCTGTAAATGGTTGTAAATGTGTGTTGGTGCGGTGCACGACCTTTCCTCTCATGCTACTGAGTTTCGTATCCGTGTCTAATGTCATTAACAACACTGACGTTTAAGCGTTTCCCTCATGAGTTCACATGGCTGGAATATTAATTTCACATGCCCAGGGCAACATCACCGTACGTCAGACATCTCGGATCTGAATCCGGTAATTGAGGAGACGGCAGCTTGATTGATGTTTAAAGGAAGTTCCTCTTCCCATCTGAAATATTCATGCATGTAAGTGCCTACAGGAGTCTCTGATAAAACCCAATTACGCTCGCTTTCCTGTCAGACGCACACAGATCCAGATAGTTTTTCTTTTAGAGGATGTTTTTATGTTTCTAACATGTTGAGGTTTCTTATTAGGACTGTTCTTGAGTTCATTTCCCCTGTTCATTTTCTCCACAGGCATTGTTGCAAGAGTTTGATTGAGTGAAAGCGAGCGGCTCCAGATGAATCATAGTCAAAAACAGTCGGATAAAACACAAAGGTACGAGACTGAACTCATTAAATGTGTCTTTATTCAGATGTGGACAGTTTCACATGTTGGAAATGAGTTTTCTTGACATAAAGCATCCAGGTAAACCAAACACTAAGTAAAAACAGTAAACTGAACTGAGTAAAGCTCAATAAAATGAGACTCGAAGTAATGCAAATGAATCTTGTTCAGTTTGCTGCTAGTTTGCAGAAAATCACCTGTGACCTTTGCTTCTGTCTTGTGTGTTTCAGTATCAAACTATTTATTTATTACTTATTTATTATTTTATATGAGAATTTTTTCATGAGAATTTTTCCTTTATATTTTTCTTTTTTTTTTTAATGTAAAACACTTTGAATTACCTTTGTGTATGAAATGTGCTATATAAATAAACTTGCCTTGCCTTTTATATTTATATGTATATTTATTTGTATTTAAATATTTATTTGTTTACTTTTTTGCGCATTATATACTAATGTATTTATTGCTCGTTCATATATGTACTGTTTTTATTACTGTACTTAATTTATTTATTCCTTTATTAATATATTCATGTAGTATTATTTTTACTTTATTATTTTTATTTTATTTTATTTATACATTTATGAATTTGTTTAATGTATATATTCATTTATTGCTTTAGTTGTTCTTTATTGATTTTTTTTTTTTATTTGTATTTTAACTAATTCCTTTTTATTTATATATTTACACATTTTAGTTTTAAATAAGTTTTTATTGCTGTAAATAGCCTTATATTATTTTATTTATTTGTTTAAGTTTTTATTGCTTTATATATTAATGTATTTATTCCTTCATTTATATATGTACTATATTAATGTTTTATTTATTTATTTATTCATTCATTCATTTTTATATTTATGTAATATGGTTTTATTTCATAATTGTTATTATTATTAATATATTTATTATTATTAATAATAATTTTATTTTTTATTTTATTATATATTTGTTTAATTATTTATATATTCATGTATTACTTTATTTGTTCTTTATTGATTTCCCCCCCCCTTTATATATTAATTAATACCCTTTTATGTTTGTTTATATATTTATATTTTTAAATAAGGTTTTATTGCTGTAAATAGCCTTTATTTATTTATTATACTTTATTTATTTATTTATTTATTTATTTATTTATTTATTTGTTTGTTTGTTTAATTTGTTTTTATTCCTGTTCATTAATTATTTTTATATTTAATTTATTACTTACTTTATATATGTATTTATTACCTGACATTATTTATTTATTCCTTTATATATTCATGTGTTTTATTTATTTAAATTATTTATCTATTTATTCATTTATTACTATTTATTCTTTTATTTATTTTTCCCCTTTGTATATTAACTAATTTCTTTTTATATATTTATGTATTTATATTTTAGTTTTATTTCTTTATTATTTATTTATTTATTTAATTTGTTTTTATTCCTTTATGTTTACTTTACATTAATACTTTTTTATATTTATGTATTTTTTCTTACTTAATTTATAAATTTATTACTTGACATAATTAAGTTCTGTTGGTGACATCAGTATATCAGCGTCTCAAGATGAATTTCGTTGGGTCTGATCTGGATTCCAGTGATCCTGAAGATGTGGATTTGCTCAGATTGAGGTTTGTTTAACTAAAACTCTGGCTAAATTCTCTATTATTTATTTTTTTTTTTTAAGTCAACCGTTTATCTTGACGCAACAAAAACCGCCAGTGTGTTTTTGTCAAATCCTACATATTCACATGTTCTTGTCTCAGTCTGTTGCTGTTTTTCTCTCCTCATCTTGTAAATGAAGATGTATGATTTTTGATTTCTGGTATGTTTCTTCATTCCCAGCATGAGATGTTTAGCAGCTGTTGAAATTCACACAGATGTCAAGTTTGCTCTTCGCTCCAAACCCTCATCTCTCATTTTCTGTTTTTAGTGGAAAAGGACGAAAGATCCAGCGTTGTGCAATTCAGAGATTGCACTGATTATAAAATAACACTGATTTATTTGTCTGTCACTTACGAGAGTCTTAACACGTGGCAGAGAAACACAAACTCAAATAAAACAGACGCCGTTTACATTTGTTCTCAGATCGGCCTTTGAGAACGCACGGAGTTTGTTGTTTTAAGCTCTTTCAGAAAATCACATGATTTATTTTAGCTGGGCTGGAGAAACTTTAGCAAATGAAAATCTGTGGTTTTGAGACATTGTATTGCATCACGACTTTAATTTAAACCATTAATGCAAATGGATTGTTTTAGAAGGTTCTTTTTACTTACTTTCATTATTTTAATTTATTTTTATTTTCTGGAAATTTTTATTTTATTATTTCTGAAGAATTTTTTTTATTTTATTATTTCTGAAGAAATGTTTTTATTTTATTTTATTTTATTATTATTTTATTTCTGGAAATTGTTATTATTATTATTATTATTATTATTATTATTATTATTATTATTATTATTATTATTAATTTAATTTTGAGTTGTATTTTATTTTATTTTATCTTTTATTATTATTATTATTATTATTGTTGTTGTTGTTGTTGTTGTTGTTGTTGTTGTTGTTGTTGTTGTTGTTATTATTATTATTATTATTGTTATTTATTATTATTTTTTTGTTAAATATATATTTTATTTTTGGAGAATTTTATTAATTTTATTTTATTTATTTATTTATTTTATTTCTGGAGAACTTTATTTTATTTTATTATTTTATTTTTGGAGAATTTTATTATTTTTTTTATTTTATAATTATTTTTTATTTCTGGATAATTTTATTTTATTTTTTATTTTATTGTATTTTGTTTCTGGAGAATTTTATTTTTTTATTTTAATTATATTTTATATTATTATTATTTCTGGAGAATTTATGTTATTGAATTTTATTTTTATGCTTGTTGAGCAGCAAATCAGCATATTAGAATGATTTCTGAAGGATCATGTGACACTGAAGACTGGAGTAATGATGCTGAAAATTCAGCTTTGATCAAAGAAATAAATTTTATTTTAACAGATATTCACATTGAAACCAGCTAGTTTAAATTTTAATAAAATTTCACATTTTTACAGTATTTTTGATCAAATAAATGCAGCCTTGCTGAGCAGAAGAGCGATAATTACTCCAAACTTCTGTAGATGGGAATAGAAAATTAAAGCTCTGTTTTACACATGGCGTGTCGTTTTAAACACATTCCCCTCACCGACTGATGTTGAGGTGTAATATTTCATGTAGACTCATTGCTGTGATTTCAGACTGGTGTAAACATCACGTTTGATGAAGGAGAGAAACTCTGTTCAGCATCAGAAACCGCTGAAGTCTCTGCTCACATTTCTGTTGTCATTACAGTCATGATGAAGAATATGAAGTGTTCATATGGAGATCCAGAAATAGATTTCATGTGAGTTTTTGAGGTCAGGAGTCCTGCATTTTTCATGCACTGGACAATTTTGAGGTGTTTTGGTTCCAGAACACGTCTAATGGGTTTAAAATGGTTAAGGAAAACATCCAAAATACACTTTTAGTGTTTCTTTTGTTGCACTTTAGCCATTGCATCTGGAGATTTCAATTTCAATTAATGTCTTTTTTTCTCTTACATGCACCAAACTTCAGTTTTATTCCTAAATATCTAGTGAAGGTTTTTACTGAGGGGTTTGTTCATACATCATTCATCTGTAGGACATTTTATTCATAAAAAATATGGTGGAAATGATTTTTTTTTTTCTGTCAGTTGACAGTATTTATTTTTTATTTATTTAGTAATAAAAAGAGAAATCCAAAATCCCCTCTGTAAAAACCTCAGTGTCAACAAAATCATACAAGATCTTGAAAATACATAAATCATTATTATTTAATAATTAAAATTTTAATTATTGTATTATTATTTGTCAGTGTCATTTAAAATATTGAAAAAATGAAACTAATTTTTAATGTTATTTTTGCCTAGTAAAATATATATTTTATTAATTATGTAGAATTTAATTTTTAATCATGAATGTCATTTATATAGCAAAAAAAACTGAAACTTCTGTTCTGTTATTTTCTGTAAATGTTCTGCAGAGCTAAATGCAAATTTTATGTATTTATCAATTACAATTTTAGTTATTTTAATCACTAACATCATTTATATATTATAATAATATTTATATAATAATAATAATAATAATAATGTTG
>NC_066877.1:36488596-36543903 GCF_022985175.1 Labeo rohita
TATATTTTATATATAGTTTTATGTTTTTTTTTTTTTTTTCAATTTTTATTAATAGTTTGAATATATTGAGTGTGTATTTTTTATCATTTTGATTTTAAGTTTAGGTAAAGTTTTTATTATTGTTATTATTATTATTTTTGTTTTTCATATAGTTATACATTTTTCATTCAGTTTTTATTATTATTATTATTATTATTATTATTATTATTATGTATTTTTTATAATTTTGATTTTTAATTTTAGTTATTATTATTAATTTATTTATTTGGTTATTTTTGCCATTTTTATATTATATTTTATAGTATATAGTATTTTTATAGTTTTTTTCATTTCAATTTTTAAATAGTTTGAATGAGTGTGTATTTTTTAGCATTTATAATTTTGATTTTAATTTTAGGTAAAGTTTTATTATTATTATTATTATTATTATTATTATTATTAATAATTTATTTGGTTATTTTTTGTTTTTATATATAGTTATGATTTTATCTTTTAGTTTTTATAAATAGTTTAGTTGATAGTTTTTATTTTATAATTTTCATTTTAGGTAAAGGTTTAGAATTATTTTTTACTTTTATATATATATATATATATATATATATAATATTATATTTTATATAGAGTTTTAGTTTTTTATTTCAGTTTGAATGAGTGTGTATTTTTTTATCGTTTTGATTTTAATTTTAGATTTTATTTTGTTTTATATTATATTATACTATATTATAGATTATATTATATGTGTGTGTCATTTTCATACTGAGTGTCGAAGCATAAAACAATATAATTGTGTGCATTTAAATGTATATTAATTTCACATCAGCAATTACTAATATTGAATGAAGTCATTGTAAAAACAGCTTCACATTATGAAACACTTGAGTTCAAAAGTCAAGCGAATGACTGCATGTAATCACATGTGGTTTGCAAGTCAAAGAATGAAAAATGAAGCCTGTATTTCCATAAACAGGATTCATTAGTTTAATTATGAGTGTGAGATGCAGTCAAATGTCCACTATGTGAACTTTAGAGCGTATTTAACATCATCATTCAAAACAAATCCACAGTGAACTCATTCACATCAACTCTGTCCAACTTTGCTCAGTTTTTCTGTCTTTTTTTTACAGATTTGTGCTCCAGGTGATCGATTATTGTCTTATCTGGACAGAAGGCGGTTGGTTAAGGTGGTCGGAGCGTTAATCACAATGTCGCTGATGGAGTTTGTGCAGTAAAGCGTCTCTCCGTCCGCCGGCACGTTTTTATGTTTCCCGCCGAGGCCGTAAAGAGCCGCCGGGAACGCCGTGGAACGGATCCCACATTCCCAGATGATCTGCTCCAGCTTTAAGAGACAAATGCGTTTGCCGCCGCTGCCAATTCCTGCTGAACCGCTGGTGATATCAATACGCTTTATGAAATATTAAATGAGTTTCTGGAGGAAAACGGACAAGGGGAGAAAATCTCATAAAAAGTTTTCCTGGAACCAGACTCGGAAGTGCTCGTAAAAATGAAGTTGTTTTTGTGAACATTTAGAGATTTGGCCGTTTTCTTAACACGTTGTTATTTTCTTCATTTATGTGCAGCTTTATGATTTTATAACAATCTGTTTCTTTCTCTTTTCGCTCCACAGATCCTGCTGCTGCTGACCGTGGACTACAGTCAACACAATTTAATCATCTTTACAAGTAAATCCATTATTTTACTACTTATACATTGTCTTATTAACACACACACATACACACATATGTATAATTTTTTTAATGGTATTTCTATATTTTATATATAATTTTTTAAGGTTTTGTAGTAAATAGAATGAGTTTGTATTTATTTATTTATTTATTTATTTACTTACTTATTTATTTATTTATTATAGGTAAAGCTGATATTTTGTTGACTCTTTAATATATATTCCTAATTTTATATTTCAGTTTTGATTATTATTTTTTCACTTTTATTATTATTATTATTATTATTTTATTAATATTTTGTAATTTTTTTTTTTTTGTTGTCGTTTTTTTATTAGTTATTTATTGTATGTTTTGTTGTTGTTATGCGTGTATGTATGTGTGTGTGTGTGTGTATATATATATATATATATGTATATATATAATATGCATAGTTCTTATGAATTTATATATTATTGTTGTTGTTGTTGTTGTTATTTTTCTTTATTATATTTTCTCTTTATTTTTTTTTAGTAGTTTGAATGAGTTTGTATTTTATTTATATTTATTTATTTGTTTGTTTGTTTGTTTGTTTTTTTATTTATATTCCTAATTTTTTTTTTTTTCAATTTTTATTCACATTTTGTCAGGGTTTTTTTTTTTTTTTTTTTTAGAATTTCCATTTTAATTTTAGGTTGTGGAATTATTTTTATTAGTTATTTTTTAATTATTTATTAATTTTCGTCATTTATTGTTTTATATATGTTCTTATGAATTTCAGTTTTTAGTTTGAAAATAGTTTGATAAGATTCTATTTTATAATTTTAAATGTAAGCAACGTTTTAGTTATTTTGTTGTGTGTTTGCCATTTTTATTTTTTATATATTTATTTTTATTTATTTATTTATTTATTTATTTATTTTTTGTCTTTTTTAATATATATTCCTATTTTTTATATGTATATATATTTAATATTTTGTCAGGTTTTTATTTTTATAATTTCAATTTTAGTTTTAGGTTGCGTGTGTGTGTTTTTTTTTTTAATTATTATTAATTTAGTTTTTATTTATAGTTCTTATGAATTTTTCTTTCAGTTTTTATAAATGGTTTGATTAGTTTTTATTGTTATAATGTTTTTTGTTTTTAGATGTGAGCAAAGTTGTATTATTATTATTATTATTATTATTATTAATATTATTTCTTTTTTGTTTTATTTTATTTATTTTAGTTTTTATTATTTTTATTTCAATTTGTTCTTTTTTAGGTTGTAGTTAATTGTAATAACCCATAAAAATCTGGAGTTTTTCTCCATTGCAGAATCACTTTGGGTTTGTTCAAATCACCAATATGAGCACTCGTGAGACAGATATTTGACTTTATACTCTCTAATTACTGATTAAATGTCCTGATCAGGAGCGATTAAAGATCGACCTTAGGAGAGTGTTCACTCAGATGAAGATCAGTGACTGTAAACTCCTGCGAGACGCTCACGTTTATGTGAGCTGATGTTTTACTGAACCCGATCACACGTCACACTTTGACATTTACAGCACCTGCGGACGCTCGAATGGTTTTAGCATCTGTAAGAAGCGCTCAACTTCACAAGAACTTCACAAAACCCCTAACAGGTCCCGTGGAGCGATCTGCCAACCACAAGGCCTCATGGGAAACGTATTATTATACGAGAGTTCAGTGCTTGGCTTTGGTGTTTATATGGAGGAAGTGTATTGATTGAGGATCAAATCAGCTCAAGACTTTCATTCAGCAGCGCGGGTCAGTTCTGAGTTAAAGACGGCATGAAATGAAAGCACTGTTTAATCCACGTCTGTTAGCGCTGAGCTCATCTGTTCAATACGGCCGAATAAACTTTAAATCACTTCACAAATATAGACTAAATATTCATGAGTCATCTTGCATTCCAAGACATTTATTTTTTTATCCCTTGGCCGAAACAGGCTTCCATAGGAGTCTACTTTTGTTTTTATTTTGTTTTATTTTATCTTTCTTTATTCTTAATTTCTATTCAGAATTCAGAATTTCTATTTCTATTTTTATTTATTTATTTATTCATTTATTTATTTTAATTCTAACATTTTTATTTTTTATAATTTTCATTATAATTTTAGGTTAAGTTGTAGTTATTTTGTGTTTTTTGTGCATTTTTTTTTAAATTATTATTCCTGTATAAAGCTTTCATGATTTTTTTGTTGTTGATGTAATTTATAAATTATCTTTATTTTTATTATTTGTATTATTTTAGGTAAGGTTTTAGTAATTTTGCTGTGATATCTTTGAAAGTTTTATTATATCTATATATAGATTTCATGATTTTAACTCGTTAATTAATTTAGTTTTAATTAGTTTTTTTTTTTTTTTTTTTTTTTTTTTTTTTTAAGATATATGGTTATTATTATTTTTTTTAAACTGTCATTTTTTTTAATAGTTAGGGTTAGGGTTTTATTTTTTAATAATTTTCATTTTCATTTTAGGTAAAGTTTTAGTGATTTAGTTGTGTTTTTTTATTATTTTTATATATGTATACATATAGCTATATATATATATATACACACACACACACACACACACACATATAGCTTTTGTGATTTTTAATTTAAGTTTTAATTTAGTTTGAATTAGTTTTTATTTTTAGAATTTTGGTAACAGTAATTTTGGTTAAAGTTAAAGTAATTATGTTTTGTAGTATTTTTGTTGTTGTTGTTTTTTTGCATTTTAAAATGTATATGACATTTTTACATTTTTATTACATTTTTATTATTATAGTTATCATTACTATCATTACAGTTTTTTTTTTTTTTTTTTTTTTTTTTGTTTTTCATTTTTCGTTTTAGCTAGACTTAATTTGGTTGTTTTTTTGCTATATATATATATATATATATATATATATATATATATATATATATATATATACATACATACATACATACATACATACCTATATACACACACACACACACACACACATATATATATATATATATATATATGTGTGTGTGTGTGTGTGTGTGTACTATATATAAATATAAAAAGGCAAAAACACAAAAAAATGACTAATATAAAGTCTACTTAAAATTATAAAAATAAAACCTATAATATAATATAATATAATATAATATAATATAATATAATATATTCTTATTATTTTTTTTGGTTTGTTTTTTGTTTTTTTTATTAATAGTTTGAAGTTTTTTTTTTTATAATTTAAATTTAAATTTTAGGTAAAGTTTTGGTAAGTGTGCTAATTTTTGCTATTTTTATTATTTCTTTATAAAGCTTTCATGCTTTTTGTTTACATTGTAATCAACTGTTTAAATTAGTTTATGTTTCCATTATTTTCTTTATTTTAGGTTTTAGTAATTGTGTTGTTTTTTTTGTCATTTTTATTATTTTTATATATACCTTTAATGATTTTTTTTTTTTTAAATATAAGTTTTAGTTGTTAAAATTAGTTTTTATTTTGAACTAGGTTTTAGTAATTTTGTTGTCGTTTTATTATTTCTATATATAGCTTTCATGATTTTAATGTAAGTTTTAATAAACAGTATGTGAACTAGTTTTATAATTTTCTTTTTAATTTTAAGGAGAATTTTAGTAATTATTGGTGGTGTTTTTTGTGAGATTTTGAGATTTTGTGAGTGTTTTTTTTTTTTTTTTCTCTCTCTCTCTCTCTGTAGCAAAAACAAGCTTCTATAGGAGTCTAGTTCTAGATGTGATTTTTCTCATCTCTGTTTGACTGATAAATCCGTCTGGTAGCAACACTTTTTACATTAGCAGCACAGAAATAACAATTAAACAAGATGGATGGACGAACGCTTGTAGCCAAAGCATGAGCGCCTCCTTCCTACGGCTCTCGAGCGCAGATCCAGCAGCCGGTGTGAATGTGAGCTCGTGTTCCTGCCGGTGCCGTTTGCATTTGTCTCTGTAAAGGTTTGTGTGGTTAGTGAGCGATCATCTGACGTCTGCTGACACTGAACAATGAAGGCTTTGCTTTGTGCTCATCACAGAGGAATGGCCATAAATCAATCTGACGTGAGCTTTGCTTCACACTGAAGTGCACAGCGTCAAGTGTTTTGAGCTGCTGGGACCGAGACTTTCGGCCCATGTGCAAGTCATTTGTTTGGGATAAACGAGAAGAAATGATGGGCTGACAAGCTGCACATCTGGATGCACTAACAACAGCTGAGGCGACGTGTGCTGTCTGACTGAATGAATGAGGAAACCTTGAGATTTCTCAACTGAGAGACAGAAACGTATGAGACACACCTGCAGCGTTCAGCGCTGAGGTCATGTGACTGATAGGGGATCAGAGGTCATGTGACTGATGATAGGTCATCAAACAGAACTGGACGAGACTGACAGAGCAACAAATGAGCAGTCGTGGAGTCTATTTTACATTGAAATTATACAATAAAAAGTAAAAAGTACAAAATTTCATAAATTAAGAAATTCAGTTTCTTGCTTTAGATAATAGTTTAAGTTCAATAAACAAGAAACACCAGAAAATAATTTAAAAAAGTTAGTAAATGATGTAAAATTACATATGCTGATGACAATGACATTTTAAAATAAAATAAAATAAAATAAAATAAAATAAAACTGCTGAATATGCTGATAATATAGTCCATAATAAAAATAAAATAATAAAATAAAATAATATGGTCTAAAATGAAATATGCTGTTGGCCTTGGCATTCTAAATTATACATTTTTAAATTTAATATAAATTAAGTTAAATTACTTTATGCTTCAAAATAAATATGCTTTTGACCCTGATCATATTAAAATTAGTATATGGTGTAAAATTAAATATGCTGATGATTGATGTTCTAAAATAAAATAAAATTAGTATATAGTGTCAAATTAAATGTGCTGTCAACCCTGACATTTTTTTTTTTAATGCAATAAACAAATAATATAAAATTAGAATATGGTGTAAAATTAAATATGCTGATGACCCTGGCATAAATAATAAAATAAAATAAAATATGGTGTAATTAAATATGTTGATGACCCTGCCATTATCATATAAAATAAAGCATAAAATAAATAAAATAATAAAATATATTGTAAAATTAAATATGCTGTTAAACTTGAATATAACATGAAATAAAATTAGCATATGGTGTAAAATTAAATATGCTGATGACTCCGACATTCTAAAATGAAATAAAATAAAATAATAAAATAAAATTAGTATATAGTTTCAAATTAAATATGCTGTCAGTCCTGACATTCTTTTTAAAAAATCCAATTAAATATAATAATAAAAAATCAGTATATGGTGTAAAATTAAATATGCTGATGACCCCAACATTCTGAAAATAAAATGAAATGAAATGAAATAAAAATAAATAAATAAAAAATAAAAATAAATAAAATATGGTGTAATTAAATATGTTGATGACTCTGCTATTCTAAAATACAATAAAATATAAAAGAAATAGGATAATAAAATATGGTGTAACATTAAATATGCTGTTGACCCTGACATTCTTAAATTAAATCATTCAATTTAATTAATTTTAATTTAATTTAATTTAATTTAATTTAATTTAATTAAAATAAAATTGTTATATGCTGTAAAATAAATATGCTGTTGACCCTGATAAAATAAAAAAAAAAAAAAAATATGGTGTAAAATTAGTATAGTGTCCAATTAAATATGCTGCCAACCCTGACATTCTAAAATAAAATAAAGTAAGAATATGTTGATGACCCTGACAATCTAATATAAAATGCATATAAAATAAATAGAATAATAAAATAATATGGTGTAAAAATAAATATACTGTTGACTCTGATACTCTAAAATTAATATAAAATAGTAAAGAGTATATAAATTGAATTTAATATATGCTGTAAAATAAATATGCTAATATAAAATAAAATAAAATTAGTATATGGTGTAAAATTAAATATGCTGATGATGCTGACATACTAAAATAAAATAGTTTATGGTGAAATTGAATATTGTTATAATGTTGATGACCTATCGTCCTAAAATCTAAAATAAATTAGTATGTGTTGTAAAATGAATCACGCTGTCGACCCTGACTAATATCCGTTAATAAACCAAGTGAAACGCTGACTTTCATCTGCTCTGTTTTCTCTTTAATGAGTTGATGTTGAGTGAATCCGAGTCTCTCTGATGCATTCGAGTGACTCTCGTGTCATTTACTGATTGATTCAGCGGCTCATAAAGCAATTGAAATGAAGCTCTAAATGAGTTTTGGGGTCAGATGGGCCGGTCAGTGGAGACTTTCTCTGTTATTAATGGAAACTCTGATGCACATTTAGATCAGAGCAGTGATTTCTGCGGCGTTTCGGTCGACCTCGGAGCAGAACAAGGTCACGACGCAGATCAAATGTCAGGTCTCCTGATAATGAGACGGAACGAGACTCTGAACTGAAAATCCAGCATGAAATCACGACTGTTTTTTAGTGCAATAATCATTGTTCACACTTATAAACATGTTTGTGTGACAGGAATGTGTCTTAGAAATGCGTATCAAAGGGTTAAATGACTTAAAAATAAAGCAGGATTGATTGCATTAGTTTAGTTCTGCTTATAATCTCAAAATAATGTTTTTTTTTTTTCTGTGTTTTGAGGTCAGTTCATGAGCGAATGGCAGCTTGTTCGAATCAAAATGGCCAAACGAGTCGATGACGAGCTGTGAGAAATGCCTTCACCCCGTGACAACAGCCCAACAAAACAAGGTGATTTCTTTTGTTGTCATACAGTAATTGCTTCCATGAGGCTTTTATAAGAAACATCTCTCACATTAATAATCAAATACTTACGACACTCTGAAGAAATGTGAGGAAATCGAACGCACTTGGCTGAACTTTATAACTGCAGTGACGAATTACAGGATTACAGATACATGTCGTTTCTACTTGGAATATTGTTAAACACTCATGTTTTATGCCAATTACCCATAATCTTCTTATTTGAGATTAAATAAAATAAACATGGAATTGGCCACTGGAATGAAAAAAATTAAATTAAATTAAATTAAGTTAAATAAAATTAATTTTAATTAAACTATTCAATTAAATTCATGATGCAATAAACAAAATTATAATATAAAATTGCTATATGGTGTAAAATGACATGCTGATGACCCTGACATTCTAAAATAAAATACAAATTATAAAATAAAATAAAAATGTATTAATTATTTATAAAATAAAAAAAACATTCTTTTTAAAAATTCAATAAAAATAATTATATAAAATTACTATATGGTGTAAAATTAAATATGATGATGACCTGACATAATAAAATAAAATGTAAAATAAATAGAATAATAAAATAATATGGTGTAAAATTAATTTATTCTGTTGACCTTGATATTCTAAAGTTAGAGTTTCTTAAATTAAATTTTCTTAAATTAAATTACATTTTCTTAAATTAAATAAATTTATGATGCAAAAAAAATATATAATAATGTAAAATTACTATATGGTGTAAAATGACACATGCTGATAACCCTGATATTATAAAATTAAATATAACCCTGACATTATAAATGAAATGAAATAATGAAATGAAATCAAATTAAATGAAATGAAATCAAATTAAATTGTATATGGTGACATTACATTTGTTGATGACCCTGCCATTCTAAATTAATATAAAATATAAAAGAAATTGAGTAATAAAATAATTTGATAAAAGTATTGGAAATATGGGAAAAATAACTTAATTTGTTTGTGTTTGAATCTGAAAACCCTTATTAATTAATTTTGGAAATTTAAATTACTGTAAATGTTTTCTGGTAATTAATTTTGTGAATATCTACAGGCAGAAATGTTGTTTTACACAGCATTGTCATGACAAACATGATATTATTTTTATTTATATATTCATGTAACTCTTTACTGTCTCATGTGGCCAAAAAATTAAATTAAATTAAATTAAATTAAATTAAATTAAATTAAATTAAATTAAATTAAATTAAATTAAATTAAAAACAATAAATGAATGAATACATTACCAGTCAAAAGTTTTTGAACAGTAAGATTTTTAATGTTTTTTTAAAAAACTTTTTTTAAAGAAGTCTCTTCTGCTCACCAAGCCTGCATTTATTTAATCCAAAGTACAGCAAAAGCAGTTATATTGTAAAATACTATTCTAATATAAAGCAGCTGTTTTCTATGTGAATATGTGTTAAACTGTAATTTATTTCTGTGATGCGCAGCTGAATTTTCAGCATCATTACTCCAGTCTTCAGTGTCACATGATCCTTCAGAAATCATTCTAATATGCTGATTTGCTGCACAAGAAACATTTATTATTATTATTATTATTATTATTATTATTATTATTATTATATTGTTGTTGTTGAAAACAGCTAAGTATAATTTTTTTTTTTTTTTTTTTTTTTTTTTTAAATATAAAGTTCAGAAGAACAGCATTTATCTGAAATAGAAATCTTTTGTAACATTATAAATGTCTTTATCATCACTTTTGATCAATTTAAAGCATTCTTGATAAATAAAAGTATTAATTTATCTTTGGTATAGTTTATAATGTTACAGGTGTTTTTATTTCAGATAAATGCTGATCTTTGGATCTTCTATTCATCAAATCCTGAAAAATGTACTTGACTGGTTTAAATACTACTACTACTACTACTAATAATAATAAATGTTTGTTGAGCAGCAAATCAGCATATTATAATGATTTCTGAAGGATCACGTGACACTAAAGTCTGGAGTAATGATGCTGAAAATTCAGCTTTGATCACTGAAATAAATTACAGTTTAACAGATATATAAATAGAAAGCAGTTATTTTAAGTTGTAAAAATATTTTACAATATTACTGCTTTTGCTGTATTTTGGATCAAATAAATGCAGGCTTGGTGAACAGTAGAAAATTCTTTAAAAAAAAAAAAAACATTAAACATCTTACTGTTCAAAAACTTTTGACTGTTTTCTAAATATTTAAAAATATTCAAAAAATTGGCAAATAAATATTTATACATTTGCTAAAATATACTGCAAAATATATAAAAATGTTTATTTTACTTAATTATTTTGGCCATTGTTTGCATATTTTTTAAAAATAAATGAATGAATGAATGAATGAATGAATTAATTAAATAAAAAATATTTACAATATTTTCTTTTTTTGTGCCCTATGGGTTTAAATTAATGATTGTCAGTTTCTGTTGGTAGAATGTATAAAATATCTAAAAAAAAATTATCACTAAAAAACTAGAATACACACAAAACATTTGGTGTAGAATTTACTTGAAACTATTTTTACTCAGAAATTGCTAGTAAATTACGTAAGTAATTGTTTGTTTTTTTTGTTTTTTTTTTTATGAATCAGATCTAGAAGAATCACTCAGAAATCACTCAGTAAGCAGCTTGTCACTAGAAAAGCTTAATTGTGAAACAGAATTAAAAAGATGCTTTGTGGAATCAAAATGGTGTAGTTACGAAACTCACCAGCAGGGCCTAACCAGGTCACACTAACCAGCCAAACCTTGAGATGTAGAATCTGAAGATGAAGATTGAAGAGCTGCTGTTGTTTTTTGCATGCAATAGTTTGAGAAACAATGATGACTTTTTTAAAAGTACACGCTTGTGATTTTATTTTATTTTTTAATAGAAAACATGAGTACATTTAGAAAGTTTGCATAAAATATGTTCTCATTAATCCAGTGTTTCTCCATCCAGCTGAGCTCATGCAGCTTTTGCCTCCAAATACATAAACCCAGGAGTCACAGACGTCCATCTTAGCTTCACGAATCTGCCCGTAATCTCAGATAAATCAGGATCTTTCTTGGCTTCTTGGCTTCAGCCTCTGGTTACTTCATGACTGAGTGATTCAAACTCAATGATTCACCTGATTCAGCTGCGAAATCCCTCAAATTCATCTGGAACAAAACACACAATACTCATCTCATCGTCAGTCATTGCCATCTAAAATGGATGTTTGTGCCCAATAGGCAATTTTTAGTGCATATCAGGGATATTATAGTTAACTAAAGCCATAAAAAAAAATTTTTGTTGCTTGAGATAAACATAAAATGCCAGAAAATATTTTAAAACATATTTTATTTCAGCAACATTTTTCATTTTGTTTAACTTAAAGTACTAAAAAAAAAAAAAAAAAAAAAAAAAAAAAAAATAGACATATTTTATATAAAATATAAAAATATATTTAAAAAAGGAAAAAAAGTGAAAATTGATTTTCCTCTGACTGAAATAAATCCAAATTATATAAACACATTTTATGTAAAATATAAAAATATTTCTAAAAAAAAATGTTAAAAAAATATAATAAATAGAAAAAAAAAAAAAAAAAAAATAAATAAATAAATAATGAAAAGGACAAAAACACACAAAATTAACTTTACAAAAACAAACAAACAAACAAACAAACAAAAAAAAAAAAACTGTTATTTAACCCCCCAAAAAAAAAAAAAAAAAAAACTGGAATCAAAGTTATTACAAACTATATAGACATATTTAAACATATAAATATAAAAAAAACATACAACAAAATTACTAAAACTGTTCAATTAAAACGAGAAGTATAAAAATAAAATCTAATGAAATATCCAAGGCAACATTTCTCATTGTAGTTTAGTTTAGTTTAGTTTAACTTAACTTCACGAAAACAAATAAAACATAAACAAAACGATTAAAAACCCCCACAAAATTGCTAAAACTTTAACAATTTAAAATGAAAAATATAAAAATAAATAAATACATACTAAAACATAAATACTACAATAATGATTTCCCTCTGATTTAAAATTAATAAATAAAATAAATACAAAATATGTGGATATTTTATATAAAATATACAAATATTTTATAAAAAGGAAATAAAATAAAAACAAAACAAAAATAATAAATAATGAAAATATCAAATCCATTCTCATTTAATTTAGTTTAACTGAAAGTAATAAAATAACTAAAACTACAATTGGAATAAAAGTTATAAAAACTATGTAGACATACTTATAAATATGCAGAAAACACACAACAAAATTACTAAAACTAACTAAAGTTAAAATTGAAAATATAAAAATGCCAACTAATGCAAAAAGAAAAAAAAAATCCAAAGCGACGTCTAATTGTAGTTTAGTTTAATTTAAACTTAACTTCATTAAAAAGGAATACAAAAATAAATAAATAAATAAAAAACAAAACTATAAAAAAGCACAAACAACAAAATTACTAACACTTTAGCCACTTAAAATGAAAACAGAAAATATAAAATTAAAAACAAATTCAGACTATTAATAAAACCTAAAATAGTATCTCTGTTAATGCTAAAATGACGTTACTGCATTTAAATGTCAGTGATTAATTTCCCTCTGACTGAAGAAAGCACACTTTTAGGCCATTTGAGGGCAGATACATAAATACAGTGATACTGGATATGGTCAAAAGGATGATAAATATTGTGAACTGTATCGCCTGCTGTCAGAATCGCCCTGAGCTCAGTTTTCAGCCAATCGCTCCATTATCAGTCTGGCTTCGGCCCAGCGCTGCTATAGCCGTCCTGTCCATCTACAAACCCCTTTATTCTCGACCTTAAGAAGAGGACTGAATCAGCAGCTGCTATCAGAACATCATAATCAGCAGACACACACTTATCCACAGATTCACATTCTCACCTGCCAGCTTTTCATTCACACCATCCCTGCGGTTTCTCTCACTATACTGTTTACTCGAGTTTCAACTTATCCATCTGCTTCCACTCTCACCTACACATGATTTTTTTTTTAAGTGTCAAATACATAAATATAAATATGGAGCTAAAAGTGTTGCTGTGCAGATAAAGTAAGACATGAGGCCCTACAGGCTTCAAGTCTTATATGGAAATCGCAGTTAATTAAATGATACTTAGTAGCAGTGTTTATTTAATATTTATTTAATAGTTTTTTGTGGCAATAACACCTCAGATGTTAAAAATAAAGTAAAATTAAATGTTGAAACTCTGAACTCAGTGTGAAACAACAAAGACTCTGTATGTATTCTAATGCATTTTATCATTTATGAATTAAATTATGTTTTTAGCATGTTGTGAAATTGTGGCAAACATGTATTTGGGAAAAAAAGACACATTATTTCAATTGTTTTTATTTAATGAGATTTCTCTCTGTGTGTGTGTGTGTGTGTGTGTGTTTAATTAAAGAACCCATTTTCTGAAAAATTGCTTTTATTTAATGAAAGGTTAGGTTTGTGTGTGTGTGTGTGTGTGTGTGTGTGTGTGTGTGTGTGTTTTGAATTAAAGAACAAAAGATCACTTTCACCGTTGAAAAAGTTTATATCTATTTATATCTATCTATCTATATCTATCTATCTATCTATCTATCTATCTATATATATATATATATATATCTTGGTCAAAGAAGTCTGTGATCAGACCACAACATTGAACATTTCCAGATAAAAACAATTTGTCCAAGAACATTGTGGTCTGAGTGTTTGGTGGAGAAATGACCTTGTTCTTCCTCTCCCAGATTTTATCCCATCGATAAACTAATTTTGCTTTTTTGTAAGGTAAACAGATGTGTAGTTTCTTCAGATCCTGAATCTCACTTCATTTGGCTTCATTTTTTGCTTGTTTGTTTTTCATTGTTATTTTCAAATTCATATAATTTTTTATAATTCATTATTTTTAAAAAACAAAAAATTAGTCACCAAAATCAGAAGCTCCAAAGACTTAGCCATTTACACGACGTCAAATATATTCATAATATTTTACAGCAAATGAACTGTGGTTTTGTCTGCTTCTGTTTATGGTTGTCATGTGCATCTAGCACCTGTTAAAAAAAAAAAAAAAATTATTTAATGTTATCTGAGTTATATTTCATCTGTGAACTTTTATAAACATCTCTTTGGTCGTTAACTGTTAAATGCATCATTATGCAAAAAATATGATTATGTATGGTTTTCGGCATGAAAGACCCACGACTGGCAGATCAACATGCTGCTGCTTTTCTCTCCAATATGGTAGGAAGTTAAAATGTAGTGAATTAAATGTGGAGGATGTTAAAGGTTCACTTTTTCATGTTGTTTGAACATTAATGTGTGTTGTCAGTGTATGTACAAATCTACCCTATAATGATCAAAATCCATGCAGTGGTTTTTAATTAATCTGTAAAAATAATATCCCCTTTTTCAAATCGAGCCATTCTCAGATGCCTGTCGGTGTTCCGTCACACCCACGGAGGCCACTCCCACAATAGTTGATTGACATGAGCGTTTTACCTCAGATCAGTTGTAACAGTCAGACCTCCATTAGCAGTTAGACAAGAATTGAGCGACTGAGGTGTTGTGTTGCTGGATGTAATAATGAACATAGTGGTTGTCATTTACTCCCGACATCTGAGCCACTGAAGATGCAGTGGATTACGTTTGTTTGTGAAGGGAATGCACCTCCCGATCTACATATATCCGTCTATGTTCACGCGAATCATTCATGATCCAGCTTCACTTACAGCAGAAGTGAGTATAGTTTTTTTTTTATGAATCTTTGCGATCACCTTTCTTAATAATGTGCTAGTTAGCAAGTTTAGCGGCTAAACACAGCTAAAGTAAACATGCTCGTCACTCCACAGAGAGAAGAGAGGGGCGGGGCGAGCAGAGCTCATTTGCATTTAAAGCAGCCTCGACCAGAATTAGATGATTTTTGCAGAGCTGATTTTGGCAAGGTAAAAAGGGTGTTGTTTTACACAACCATTGAGAATTTTTAACCAAATTATATTAGAGACTTTTCATTAAGACCCTAAAGAATCATATCAACTTGTGAAAAAGGGGCATCCGATGACCCCTTTAACAAAATGTGAAAATATTGTGTAATATTATTGCAATTTAAAATAATGTTTTTTTTTTTTTTTTTTTTTCTTTTTTTTTTCTTTCTTTTTTTTTTTTTTAATTTCAATACTTTATTGCACACCTCTTTGAACATTTTCAGATAAAAACAGTTTGTCCAAGAACATTGTGGTCGGTCTGAGTGTTTGGTAATTACCTTTTTCTTCCTCTCCCAGATTTTGTCCCATCGATAAACTCAGCAAAATCTGCATATAGACTCATTATTTTGTCATTTATTTTGCTGTATTGTTAGGTGAACAGATGCGTAGTTTCTTCAGATCCTGAATCTCACTTCATTTGGCTCATCGAACTGCAAGGTAAGCAATTTTTGCTTGTTTCTTTTTTGTTATTGTTATATTATTTTTTTAGAATTCATTATTTTTTTAAACAAAAAATCAGGCACCAAAATCAGAAGCTCCAAAGCCATTTACAAGACGCCAAATATATTCATATTTTACAGCAAATTAGCTGTGGTTTTGTCTGTTTCTGTGTGTGTTTATGGTTGTCGTGCATCTAGGACCTGATAAAAAATATTTATTTAATGTTATCTGGGTTACATTTCATCTGCAACAGCAATGTAAACTTTTATAAACATCCGTTTGGTCATTAATTGTTAAATGCATCATTATGCAGAAAATATGAGCAGAGTTTTCGGCATGAAAGAGTTTGGTTTGCTTGGAGTTTGATCTGATGTGTCTTAATACTATGCTAGTTGAATGCCTGTAATCGTTCATTCATAATGACCAGTAGATCAAACTCATCGGACGGGGAAAGGAGTCATTTGCTCAGACTCAGCTGCAGCTTTAATGGCATTAAAGGGGAGGAAAAGTGAAGCCAGGTCAGACTTAATTGTAGAGTTATTAGTAACATTAAATCAAGTTATTAAAATGGGGAATATAGTGGGATTTCTTTGGGTGCCAGCCCAGCTCATATAAGCATCCAGAGGAATGAAGAGGCAGATGAAATGCCAAGAAAGGCTGTAAATAGAAGTAAAGTAGAGTTGGGTGTAAAAGTATTATCTAAAAAGGAACAATAATATTGTGGCAAAAAGAATGGAATGAAGGACATAAAGGCAGACATTATTATTTCTCAGCCAACAGTGAGGAAATTCTACTATAACTCTAACTATACTAAGGTTGGGCCACTGTGCACTGAACTATGGGTTAGCAAGGATTGGAAAACATCCAGATGGTAGATGTGGACAAGAATGTGGCCATTCATCATGCAGAAAGACTTATCTGAATGTGGAGTTACAAACATTTCTGTGAAATCTATCATTAGCCCAAAGGATTATGAGTCGGTGAAAGTCATTATTAATTTCTTGCACATGACTGGACTTTACTCAAGGATTTAAATGTTAAGAGGTGTATTAAGATGACCTGAGGAGGGCAGCAATACACTGATGCATTTAGGCTGCCACAAATTCTAGAGGAGGAAGAAGAAACTCATAGCTATTTATGGAAGAAACTCACTGGGGGACGCACAAGATGGCGCCGTGTTAACACGCTGATACCTGTAGCTCGTGAGTGAAAGTGAGCAAAGCTCAGTTTTACTTCATTGTTATCTGAAGTATTATCAGGGCCGGCCCTGTACATCTGGGGGCCCTAAGCAGGATAATTTTACCTGAAAGAAATCGCATGCATTGAATGACGATGTATCAAACTCTATTCTTTTGGCTGCGATTGAGAGAAAAAAAGGCAAACTTCAAGAGGAATCGTTGACAAGACTATGTGGAACTGTCGGTTCAAGAGAACACTGCTTTTTTAGTATAAAAAATAAGCCATGATTGCCTTTGTATTGTGAGCAAGTTCAAACTTGTTAGTTTCTTTTTTTCTTATTCTTGCCTATTTCTAATTTTTATAGGCTAATTGTTTGTCTGTTTAGTTTACTTTGTTGACTAATGTTAAGTATTTCTTGTTTTTCCACTTAATGTTCGGGGATACAAGATTTAATTGAGTGAAAATATGCATTTTTATTTTATAAATCTTTTAACCGGGATATGTTTTTTTTTTTTTTTTTTTTTTGCTGTTATTTTTTTCATGTAAGAAACTCATCTCAGGAGGATGAGAAATTTTGGCAAACTCAGTGGGGTAATAAGATTTTATTTTGTCATGAGACTCGCCGTGCAGAAGGTGTCGCTGTTTTATTCTGTAAAAATTTCAATGGATCAGTTATTGATTTCTTGTCTTCATCAGAAGGAAGATGGTTAATGGTTGTGTTACCAATGAATGAATCTTATTTTATCTTAGTTAATGTATATGGTTTTAATAGGTCTGATATGAATGCTACTCTGATGTAAGAGATTTCTTTGCTTGTTCTTGAAAAACGGCGTAAGTTCCCCTCTGCTTGCTTGATTATTGAATTAGATTTTAATGAAGCCTCTAATGATTCTCAAGACCGATATCCTCCAAGACAATGTCAAAATACTACTAATCTGGTCATTTGGTTTCTGTCAATCTCTAGATTTGATCGATGCATTTAGATTTCAGTATCCTTGTTTCACCTCATTTACTTGTTTAAGATCGAACTCAAAATTCTCGCATTGATTTATGGCTAGTCTCTGTTCCTCTGATTTCATCTTTGACGTCTGTCTCTTGCAGTCACCACTAACTGATCATTGTGGTATTCATTTAATACTGAAGCCAAAAAATTCTAGAATGTATAACCCTGGCTACTGGAAATTAAACAGTTCCCTTCTTCTTAATGATTCTTACTGCTGTCAGTTTACGTGATGTTCTCTCAAATTTTTCAGTTGTTTTGACAATTTAACATTCAAGATGACTTTGGGAAATGACTGAATGCAACTAGAAAAAGATGACTTTCAAAGTGGAGGAAATGAGTAAAAAGTCTAAGGCTAAAAATGGCCCCACCTCAAAAACTTTTTATTTTTTTTTATTTTCTTCTTCTATTGTTATGTTGCACATCAGCAACATTTTAGTGCACCGCTGCCTCTCACTGGTGTATTAATGTTATTGGTTCCTTTGTGGTTACTTGAATATTTTAAGTAAGTGTCACTCAAAACGGCAAGTAAACTGTTTTATTAGCCTTGAAAGTAGCTGTAACTTAATGAAACCTAGTAAGTATAGCAACTAAGTAAAGATAACTAATTATATCTAAGTAAGATAAACTGTTGGATTTTACAGTGCAGAACATTCAATTTATTTTAGTAAAAAACTTTTTACTAAAATAGAAAAAAAAAAAATGCAATTCTACTTAAAAATATTTCTGATCTTTTAAATAAACAGCTCTCAGAAGATCGAAACAGGCTTTTTTTCTTTACAAGAGGACTTAAATTCTCTTTGTCTTGAAAAAGCAAAGGGAGCTTTTATAAGATCTAGAGTCAAATGGCTTGAATTTGGCAGACAATTTTTTTTAGCTTACTACTTTAATCTTGAAAAAACAAAGGTCAGTTCTCTATTTCTTCTTGTAAAACAGATGTCTGAATTTGTTTTTAATTTTCATCAAAAATTATCTTCTGCATTTGATAACCTGATTTTTTTTTTTTTTTTTTTTTTTGATAAAGTAACTCTCTTTATTCCTCAAATTTCGGAATGTAATAAATCAATTTGTGATGTGCCACTTACAATGAAAGAATTGAATGGCGTGATGATAAAGTCCCCTGTTAATAAATCACCTGGCTTTTTGAATTTTATAAGGTTTTCTGGAAACACATTAAGGACTTGCTTTTTGAGACTTTAAAAGAGTGCATAGATCAGTGAGAACTAACTATGAAGCAAGGTTTGTTTTAATTCAAAAGCCAAATAAAGACATTCATAATTTAGATATTGAGAGAATTTTAGAATTGGAGACCTACAATCTTAAAAATAAAGGTGCTTCAAAATGTTCTTCAAGTGATGCCATAGAAGAACCATTTTTGGTTCCACAAAGAACCATTCAGTCAAAGGTTCTTTAAAGAACCATCTCTTTCTTACCTTTTTATAATCTTAAGAACCTTCTTCGCCACAAAGAACCTTTTGTAAAACAGAAAGGTTCTTCAGATGTTAAAAGTTCTTTATGGAACCATTTAGACAAAAAACAATGTCTCAAACAATGTCTAGAAGAAGTAATTTCAGAAACACAGTTTGGTTTTATGAGAAATCGACACATTTCCAATAACATTCACCTTATTTTAGATTAATTCTGATTTGATTAGTAATGATGCCCTTATTCTTTTTTTTTTTTTTTTTTAAACTTAATTTTATTTTGAAAGCTTTAGTTAATTTAGGTTTTGGTAATAATTTTATTCCTGTTTAATGATATTAATAGCTGTGTTAATGCTGTTAGCTGTGCTTTGATAATTCTAATTGGACAGAAAAAAATAATCATAAGTCAACTGGCTGATGATACATGCATTTTTTTTTTTTTTAAGATTTAAAGAATCAATGTCAAGTAAATCTGATAATTCAAAGTTTAAACATTTTTTCAAAAGCCTCTGGATTAGTAGTTAATACAAAAAAAGTGAAATAATGTTTATCCATGATTCTAATGTAACCTCTGTTGATAGAATTTTATTAAAAGATGTTGTTAAATGTCTTGGTATTTATATCTGTAAATCAGCCTTGGAACAAATTTCTTTGAATTTTCATTCTAAATTAGATTCTGCCAAACTTATATTCAGTTTGTGGTTACAAAGAGATCTTACAATTTATGGCGATGAAAGCTGAAGGTATTTCACGATTTGTTAATCCTTCTATGCCCCTTTACATTGACTCTGACACGTAAATCTATTGATTCCCTTAACTTTAAATTACTATGGAAAAATAAGGTGAAACCCATCAATAGAAAATCCCTAACACAGCCATATTCAAAGGGATGGTTGAATGTCTTAGATTTTTTTTTTTAAACCAAATTTTAAAAATAAACTGGCACAAAAAATAGTTTCAACGGGAATTCGGTTTGGTTCTGAATTCTTACATTTATTTTCAAAATATGTGGAAACATTAGACTCATAGAAGCTAATCTTTAAACATAATTTTTCCCGAATAATCAGTATGTTTTATCAGCTCGTAAATCGTTTTTCTTCCCTGATTGGTTTTCTAAGGCTGTTGTGTTTATCTCAGATTTAATAAGCAACAATGAAGATTTATATGCTTATGTTGATGTTATTAATAAATATGGAATAAAAGCTTTAAAACGGGACTATACTATTCTTACAAATAATAAGTTATTATTTTTAATGAAGTCTTATAAAACATATTGTAATTTTAATTTAATTATCCCTCAACTATTTATTTAAGGGGTTAATATTATGGATAATAAGTGTACAAACTAATTTTTGAGAAAATGTGTTACTTCTACTAACGCTTCATCTCTTAATGCATGGGAAGTGGTTGGCACTTTATCCAAATGTTAATTTTCAGAAGGTATGGACAAGGCCAAACACATTTTTGTTTAATAATAAAATAAAAGAAGTTCATTCTAAGATTTTTCATCATTATTATACCTGCAACAAATATTTAACAGTACATTCATTCAAAATTTTTCTCCACTCTGCTCTTTTTGCCAGGAAGAGGAAGAATCGCTCTCACATTTATTATTTGTCTGTCCTTATACTAAACAATTCTGATTTCAAATTTCAGCATCTTTACTTCTTGTATTCTTTCATCTATGTAACATTTCTGCAGTTAACGTAGGGAGCTAGATGATGCCTTAACTTCAAACCTATTCACATCTGATTTACTTTTACTTTACTCATCACTTCAAAGAATCTCCTCTAACAGAAAAGCCATAAGAACACCCAGTCTTATAAAAAAAATCTGAAATAATTTGTAACTTTTATGATTGTAAAGTGACTGTATAATTGTATGACTGATTTATTTGTCTTTTTCTATTCATTTAATTTAATTCATTAACAATTTTAATTAATTATTTTTTTCTACCTATTTAATTAGCTTTTAATGTTTATTGTATCCACCATATGTTCATGTTCTAATATTTATCTGTGTATTTCTGATATGGTAAATAAAAAATAAAAAAAGGAAAAATGGCTAGAGGGGATACGTCTCAGGCCGGAAACTAACAATTAAATGAAATGTTCTACTTAGTAGATTGTGTTTTACTAACGTCTACACCTACCCCAACCCTAAACTTAGCCCTTACTATAATACAAAAACAGTATTATTGTTGTACAGTGTGACAAAAATAATGTTAGATTGATGTGCACATTCCCAGTAGCCAGAGCTGTGCGGGAAGTGATGCTATCATTGTTTTTCGTGTCACAAAAAGAAAATGAAAGCAAATGTTCAGAGTTAAGCTAAGTCTCGGCTTTGTGTAGCTAGAAAGGCGGTGGATTTTGTGAATCTTAATGTAAATAAGGTGAGCAAAGTGTTTTTTTTTTTTTTTTTTTTTTTTTTTAAATATGTTTTAATGTTTTTTTTTTGTAAGCAAATGCACGTGGTTTGAATTTCGTGTTATCTGTGGTATATTTTGGCATTTGTTAACACACGACTAATATGTGTAGGCCTGAGTGAAGGCAGCGTCTCATCATCCTGTTTTTCTCAGCTGAATTATTGTTTGTTTATACCTGCTGTCTCATTTATAAACGTTGTGTATGCACAAAAATGCGCATAGAAATATGCGTACGCAATTTTCGACGCACATATCGGGATTTATAAAAAAATAAACTTGGCGTAGTTTAATATGTACACTGGAAGTTCTTGACCATGTGTAACGGACTCTATTTCCCGGACTGAGAAAAGCAAGTAAACAGTGATTTTAAACTGTTTCTTTTTCGATATACACATTTACATTAAATATTCCCTTCTTATAAATTGAGCTAAGCACTAAAATGACAAAGTCATTACGCAGAAGTTAAACAAAAATTATATGAATTTAGACATTTGTAGTGGCTGCCCTTGATCACTTTTTCCTGTTTTAGTGACAGCGAAGAGTGTTATAAGTGCACGATAGTTCAAAATAAACTGCAGATCTCATGCTCGATTTGGTGGTCGAACGGTCCATTGCCCGGTTTGAACAGGACCAATGATAATATCTTAGTGAAGCCATCTCCACAACATTATTAAAAAAAACAAAACAAAACAAAAAACAAACAAACAAACAAACAAAAAAACACTATATTTTAAGGATACAACTGGAAAAAACGGTAAGATTTGCAAGTTTGCAAGTACACTGCAATATAGGCCTATCTGTTTTCACTAAAAATAGCTAAAAGATGTTCACATAATCAAAAAACTTCATAAATTTAATTTGATTTTATTTGTTTAAAACAATTGAAGTACTATTTGGCCAGTGGAAAAGAATCAACTCTAGAGATGAACTATTTTCTGAAAAATTTATCTGAGAACTATTTTAAACAGTTTTGTTATTCTAATTTTGGTGTAATTTTGGTCCAATTTTGGTAGATTTATTCTAAAACATAAGAATACTGGATGATTTATAGCAATAAAAATGAATGTGTATGGCACAAATGGCATTTTTAGTCTGTATCTCATATTTCCTTAATGTCTTGTACCGTTGGTGTTAAACATGTGGATGGGAATATGCATGGAAATGATATGCAACTGAGGTTATGCATAATAAAACTAGGTCCAGAGGCGGACAGTAGTGAGTATTTTTACTTTGCTTTAAAGTACTTTTCTGGTGCACTTTTTGTACTTTTTACTGCACTACGTTTCTTATTGAATTTCATTTCATGCTTAATTAGGTTAGAAATCTAGTACTTTCTTCTTCTTCTTTTTTTTTAGTGCACAAGGCATGTCATTACTCTAAAGAATTTGTTATACTTGAGCTAACTCAAAACATTTGATTTTCTGTCTAGCCATCAGTGTAATGTAAAAAGTTTGGTTGATTTAAATTAAAAGTAAGTCTTGTTAGTGTAAAGTAAATACATTTCTGTAAATTAAATTAAAAATATTGGTTTCCATTGTCACGTGACTTCTAACGTCATCCGTGGTCGTGCGTATCGACGTTCAGCTTTCCGCCATCTTGTTACACCGCATGGATGAACTCGGCGTGGTAAAACGGGAATCAAGAAAATTGGTAAGTAATTTTATACATACGTTTGGACTTATTATTAACATTATACATATATGATTTCATAAAATATTATGTTGTACTGTTGTTTTACATACAGTTAGTATTACTAGTTTGACGGCTCTAACTCTGCTAGAAGGTTTACAAGTTTCCCTCATCACCATTTTAAACCGAGTGGAAATAAAATAATAATAATACAAGTAAACTGCTTGAGGTGAGATGGATTGATATTGAAATGTAGTATAAATACTGTTTCGGGTATGCTGGAGTGCGATACATCAGCGTGCATGTACTTTATGGATGGCGCCGTCATGTATAATGTACATGCACGCTTCAGACGCTTTGTATGGACTTAACGTTGTTATTAAGCTTTATTATGATGATGATTTTTATTGATTTATTATGAAGCTCGCGTTCGCAAGGTATTCGCTGTCCTTACATGTATAGTCTCTCATTTATGATTAATGTTAACACATAACGTTAGTTTAACCAAACACGTCTTTAGTGATGTGCCTAAACACTTATTTTAACGTATCGCGTCGACCAGCTTACCCAGTAAAGAAGTCGTCTGTTTACTTTTATGTGAGCCAGTTTGTTATTTCTCTTTGTCTTTTGTAGGATGGGGTACAGCTGAACAACAATTATGACAGGTTTTGAATAAACCAGTCACATGAAAAACGTAAGTAATTTGCACCTTTTAATTATTGCTTTATCTAAAAATGTTAAAATGTAAAGTGACTAATCCTGAATTTTCATAGTTTTTACCATGGGATTGTAGTATGTAGTGTTTTTGAAAATGTCTTGGGTGCCTTAATTATACCTTTTGTTGTTTAATGCTTTGTGCAGTGGCGATTTCTTTAAGACTGCAAGGGAAGCTCAGCTTCCCCTATAATGTCACAAAATTAATGGTCAAATTATGTACTATTGTACTAACATTTTATTGACTAAAAATGCGTTAGAAAACGTTCATCTCAAAGACGAGTTCGTTCAGAATCAGTTAGATAAAGCAGGTCGGCTGACTTGATTTTCTTCTCATACATTCCCGTAGCATCACAGTGCATTTCCCCGTTGAAGCCCAGCGTCCATTGACTTCAATGCGGCTGCTTTGAACGTTTTTTTCAGTGCTTTGAAACTAGACGGTCATTGGATAAACGCTGCGATTATGTCCCGCCCACGGACGCTCAGCGTCTCTGGGGGTGAATGAGGAGCAAATGAGGAGTGGGCTGGCCTGGACTCCGAGCTTCTGCGTGATGATTGGAGGGTCTGTCGAAAGATTGCATCTCCTTTTGACTGACAGCGATTTTGTACTATAAGGAATCGCTGAAGCTATTCGCGCTCAGTCCCATCGCGGATTTCTCAAGTTCAGTCGAAATAAAAACTGCTGCAACCTATTTCTTTATATTTGCTTGGCGAAATTGCTTGATTTTCATCATACATTTCACACAATTATACACCACATTCCTTGTTTCACTTTTACAGAGTTTAATATTTTTTTTAGATCGTTCATTCATTCATTCATGTTAATATTTAATGTAGTAATCAATATATATATATAGATTACTACATTAAATATTAACATGGAGGATGACTATAAATTATATATATATATATATATATATATATATATATATATATAGTAATCTTGAAAAATTTTAACATAACATAATGAAACCTTATATTTCTATTAAAATACTTTATAAATAAATAAATAAATCTCCATAATAACCTTATTTAAATTGCAAAATATTTATACTATATAGTAGCATCTGACTAAAAGAAAAAATACATCATATTTTGCATAATAAAACTAAAGCTTTTTTTTTTACGATTGTTTGCATTGTGACTGACAATAAGGCACATTCTTGTGAATAAATAAATAGACAATTTTATGATGTAGGCCGAAAATGAGCTTCCCCTATTTGACAGACCAGTAGCCGCCACTGGCTTTGTGTATATATGTATTTTTAAAACTAGTTCTCAAAGTGAAATCATTTTTTTCCTGAAGTCTATGTTTCTCTTTCTTACAGATTAATGCCGAATTTTTGCGCATCACGACCCTACATTTACAATCGAGAATTATGGCCTCTTTGGACAGACAGAGCTCTCAGCTTCTCCAGGTTATTAGGAGCAAAGGTGGAGTCCTCCATGAAAAAACGTTCAAGTTATGGATCAGGTATTGGTTGCATGCGAAAAAAAATTGCTTGTGGCAATCAATTTAGTAGTGTTTTGGTCTAACAAAAACAATACACCTTGAACATTTTGTAGAGTCTGGACATATGCATCAGAAGAGATCATGTACCTTGGTGAAGATGCAAGCTGTCTGATCAAAGAATACCAGGTAATGTAGACAATGCAAACTACTGAAATTTTCTCCAACCATGTTTGCCATAAAGTTATATTTCACTACCAAATCAACATTTCCCCATGTTTTACTCGCCCTCAAGGCATCCTATCTGAATATGGTTATATTCTTGAAGAACAATACAGGCAAAGTTATAATCCTACATATCATTTTACTTCCAAGAGGTAGAATGGGAGTGAATTGTAGACTTTTTGAAGCTTCAAATAGTGCATCTGTCGATCAAAAAAACTGCTCGACACGGCTCTGTGGTTTTAGCAAAGGTCTTCTCAAGCCTTGAGGGTGAGTAAAACGTAGGGAAATTTTGATTTGGTAGTGACATATCGCTTTAAAGCAGTTGAAGTAATTGTTTTATCATTTACACATCAGCCTGTGTGACTTTCTTCCACAGAACACAAAAGAATATATTTTGAAGAATGTTGTTAAGAGCCCCCCATTCACTTGCATTGGTTTTGTGTCCATACAATAATAGTGAATGGGGGCTGTGCTGTTCTGTTACCAACACTGTTCAAAATTCTGCAGAGGACGGTAATTCACACAGGTTTGAAATGACAAGATGGCGTGTAAATCATGACTGTGAACTACTCCTTTAAAAGGGGTTGGTTCACCCAAAAATGCATTTTCAACACTGTTGAGTAGATTGATAATTGCCACTGATTGGCCATTGTGGTACTGCACTTAACAAATATTTCTGTAATTGTCTACAATGGTCAACATGTGAGTGTTTGAATGTACACGTGTTTAAGTGTTTAAAAGCATTTTCAAAGCCAAAGAGAGTGTAAAAGTACGTCTTCATCCGAAAATGAAAATTTTGTCATCACTCACTCTACTCTTGTAATAAACCGTACAAATTTAATTTTTACATTGAACACAAATGAAGATATCTTAATGAAAATTGCAACACATGTTTGGGCTCTACATTGACCTCCATAATAACAAATTATAATAATAATTTTTTTTCTTCCAAAGTCCCTCAATTATTCTCTGTTCTTGTTTTTAGGCTGACCAGAGGGAGGAAGCGGAGAGAGAATTTGAAAAGACCACCATGGCATTTTTTGTAATCTGCGAAAGTGATGCTCTTAGTTGTGCACTGGACATTTCCATTGTCACTGACGGTGTGGAAGTACTAAATGAGTTGCTCTCTGTTGCATGTGCTTGTGCCATAATGTTTGGACACATTTATGCACTGAACTTAAAATATCCTGAAGGACTCAAATATACCTTTGAGGCCTTTCAAAAAATAATCATGGACATAGAGAGTAAGCAGATGAGCCGAAGGGTGCAGAACCTCTCTTCAAAGCTGCAGGAGTACATTTGTTTCCTTTGACCCAGCTACAGGGTTCTGCTGATGGTAAATTTCTTTGAAGATGTTGGACTGTATAAAGCCTTTTATACAAAGTTAACTGTACTACTGTTTACTAAACCTGATTTGTTTTATCTATAAGTTGTGTTATCTAGGGTTTGTTAAATAGTTTACCCAAAAATGAAAATTCTTTCTTTGTTTACTCATCCTTAAGCTATTCAAGTATTTAACTTTAATTAAATTTGGTTCAGAGACATTTTATGACAATTTTGATAAGTTTGAGATAATTGAGATAAGTTTCATTTTGGGGTAAACTATTCCATGAAGGTGAAAATAATTTTTTGTAATTTATTTTTTATTTTTACCATTGGCTAATTTGGTAGGTATTTTATTAAAAGTGTTTGGTTTTACACTGCCCATTTTAAACCAGTTTTCTAAGTGACTGTTCATGGAAAGATTGCATGTTTCTCGGTGAAACGATAACTGATTCTTATGGTGAATCTACATTTTATCCAGTGTGTCTATGTATATGGATACTAAAAACTGTTATACAGTATGTTTTTATAACAATACTATACACATGGTAGAGATTATGATAAAAATTGTCAAGTTTATGATGTTTATATTGTTTATTGGTATGAGGATACTGTACACATTGTACAAAAAATTGTATTATGAGAAAATAAATTGTCAGAAGTTTGATGCTTGAAGTCATTCATCTTTGATGATAAAATTACAGATTCTGAAAGTAAATAAATTTATTTGTATTACATTTATATTTTGAGTTGTATTTGGTTGGATGTAAAGTAAAATAATTAAGTTAATACAAAGAGAAAACATTACGACAAAGTATAATTTAAGATTTTATTAAACTTAAAAACTTTACTTGATTCAAAGATACTTTTTGCTTTGGCTAAGTAATGGATAGTTAATTCTTTTCAAAGTAAAAATTTAACGTTGATAAAAAGTAAAGTAATTAGATGTAACAAGTTGACGCAAAATTTTTACTTTGATCCAATGAAACACTTTTTTTCAGTGCACCTCCTTTTGAGCGATCGGATTTAAATCTGTCTTGAAAGAGGGCATTTACACCATCTTTTCACGATCGGAGAGATACCCGATCAAAGAAAGCACTTGAGGTGACCAGATGTAAACAGGCCCATCGTGTTAGTTTGTCTTTTCCATACAGAGTCAGTGCTGGAGATCAGATTCTGTTTCATCATGGGTAACACACAAACATCCACAGATGAAGATTTTTCTCCAGGATGCAGGTACTTTGAATAAACACTGTATAAAATCACCTTAAATGATAGATATGAGGTAGATAGGTAGATATGAGTCCCCATTTTTTTTTTGTGTCTAGAGGTTAAAAATTTAAATTTAAAGAAGTTAATATTAAGACTTAGTTTTACAAAAAGCTTCCCCATAGAGAGTTTTTGTTGAGAAATACTTAGAGACCTTAAAATAAAATGATTATTATCATAAGGGACTAAATCTGTTTTGTTGTAGTTCATTTCAGCATAAGAGATCAGAAGCAGAGTCCAGCTGTGTGTCTATGAGGAGTGACACATCTATGGGTCGTTTAATAGTATTTATGAGTGAAGACACAATGACAGATCTCAGGTACATTTTTATATAAAAATATTGTAATAGCATGTAATTTTATGTTCAAAATAGTGTTATCTTTATCTTTAAATATCTTTACCTGATATTTTAACATGTATAGTGTTATACAGAGAGACACATTTGTGAAAGCACTCTGTTCTGTTTAACATCTTTTATAATAAAAGTTTAAATTAAATAATCTTTAAGTGATTTTTAAAGTGATTGTTATATGAAGATATACAGGTGTAATAAAATAGTGTAATTGAAATTATCCTGAAGTGCTTTTTAAAATTCTTTTTAAAATTCTTTTTAAAATGCTTTTCTTTTTAAAGTGCTTTTTAAAATTTTTAAAATTTCCTAATAATCTCCATTCACTGAATTGGCTCTATCACTAGCTGGTGTGTGGTGAGCGCACTGGCGCCGTTGTCCTGTGGCTGCCGTCGCATCATCCAAGTGGATGCTGCACACTGGTGGTGGTTGAGGAGAGATCCCCCTATATGATTGTAAAGTGCTTTGGGTGTATAGCAATACACAATGAAAGCGCTATATAAATGCGATAATTTAATGCGATCATTCATTCATTCATTCATTCATTCATTCATTCATTCAAAATGATTGTTTAAATAATATGTGACCCTCGACCACAGAACCAGTCATAAGGGTAAATTTTTTGAAATTGAGATTTATACATAATCAAATAAGCTAAATAAGCTTTCCATTGATGTATGGTTATGGACAATATATGGCAGAGATACAACTATTTGAATATATAGAATCTGAGGGTTTCCAAAAATGTAAATATTGAGAAAATCACCTTTAAAGTTGTCCAAATGAAGTTCTTAATGCATTTTGCTAATCAAAAATTAAGTTTTGATATATTTACAGTAGGAATTTTACAAAATATCTTCATGGAACATGATCTTTACTTAATTTCCTGATGATTTTTGGCATAAAAAAAAAGCGTTAATTTTGACCCATACAATGTATTTTTGACTACTGCTACAAATAAACCCCAGCAACTTAAGACTGGTTTTATGGTCCAGAGTCACATATATGAAGATGTACTTTGTTAAATATGGTTATACAAAGGATTCACTTTATTTTTCTGTTATAGTTCAGTTCGGCAGAAGAGATCAGAAGCAGAGCCCAGCGGTGTGTCTATAAGGAGTGACACGTCTATGGGTTGTATAATAAAATTTAAGAGTGAAGATACAAAGACTGATCTCAGGTACATTTTTATATAAAAATATTATTATAGCATTTCATATTACCAAAATAGTGTCTATAAGTATTTTCTATAATAAGTGAGAAATTCTTCTTATACATTGCTAATAGATGAATTACTTTTTTTAAATGATTTTTTAAATAATATATGAAGAGTTACGTTGTTAAATATGGTAATTCAAAGGAGTCAATTTATTCTCTCTCTGCTATAGTTTATTTCAGCAGAAGAGATCAGAACCAGAGTCCAGCTATGTGTCTATGAGTGACGGGTCTGTGAATCAGCCATTAGATTATAAGAGTGAAGATACAGAGACTGTTCTCAGGTCTAGTATTTCTGTAAAAGATTATTTAATTCTATGATACAGAATGCAGTATCTTATCTTATTTAATGATGCAGTTTTTTTAATTTTACAGCCATGAAGTCCTCAACACATTTAGATCAAATCTGATGAAGAAGTTTGAGTGTCTGTATGAGGGAACAGCAATGCAGGGAAACCCAACACTCCTGAATGAGATCTACACAGAGCTCTACATCACAGAGAGTGAGAGTGGAGAGATCAATAATGAGCATGAGGTGAGACAGATTGAGACACAATCCAGGAGAACAGCAACAGAGGACACAGCCATCAAATGCAATGACATCTTTAGACCTTTACCTGGACAAGACAAAGCCATCAGAACTGTGCTGACAAAGGGAGTCGCTGGCATTGGAAAAACAGTCTCTGTGCAGAAGTTCATCCTGGACTGGGCTGAAGGGAAAGAGAATCAGGACGTCCAGCTCATATTTCCACTTCCTTTCAGAGAAATCAACTTGATGAAAGAAAAAACACTCAGTCTTTTAGATCTTCTTCATGTCTTTTTCCCTGAAACTAAAGAAATGGAAATGTCCACTGATGAATATAAAGTGTTGTTCATCTTTGATGGTCTGGATGAGTGTCGTCTGTCTCTGGATTTTCAGAGCGATGTGAGGTTGTGTGATGTAAGTGAATCAGCCTCAGTGGACGTGCTGCTGATGAACCTCATTGTGGGGAATCTGCTTCCCTCTGCTCTCATCTGGATCACCTCCAGACCAGCAGCAGCTGATCTCGTCCCCTCTGAGTGTGTCCATCGAGTGACAGAGGTACGAGGCTTCAGTGAGCCACAGAAGGAGGAATACTTCAGGAAGAGAATCAGTGATCAGATTTTGGCCAAAAGGATCATCTCACACCTGAAGTCATCAAGGAGCCTCTACATCATGTGCCACATCCCAGTGTTCTGCTGGATCTCAGCCGCTGTTCTAGAGAAGATGTTGAGTCGAGCAGAGAGTGGAGAGATTCCCAAGACTCTCACTCAAATGTACACACACTTCCTGATCCTTCAGATCAACATCAAACATGAGAAGGACTATGAGAAGAAGGTGACAGATGAAGACATGATCCTCAAACTGGGGAAAGTGGCTTTTCAGCAGCTTGTGAAAGGAAACCTGATCTTCTATGAGGAAGACCTGAGAGAGTGTGGCATTGATGTGACAGAAGCATCAGTGTACTCAGGATTGTGCACTCAGATCTTCAGAGAGGAGTTTGGCTTGTATCAGGGGAAAGTCTTCTGCTTTGTTCATCTGAGCATTCAGGAACATCTAGCAGCTCTATATGTGCACCTCTGCTGGACAAACAAAAACAAAAATGTTATTGACCAAATCACCAAACAGAGTTTACGGTCTAAAATGAAGGACTTGTTTCAGCTCAATTCATCAGAACTTGTTTCATTATCTGAGCTGCATCAGAGAGCTGTGGATGAGGCTCTTCAGAGTAAAAATGGACATCTGGATCTTTTCCTGCGGTTCCTTCTGGGTTTGTCAGTGGAGTCTCATCAGATTCTCCTAGGACTAATGAAACAGACAAGAAGCAGCTCTGACAGCAATGAGAAAACAGTTGAGTACATCAAGATGCAGATCAGGACCATTGACTCTCCAGAGAAATCCATCAATCTGTTTCACTGTCTGAATGAACTGGGTGATCATTCACTAGCGGAGGAAATACAACAGTATCTAAAATCTGGAACAATAAGTAAAGCCAAATTGTCTTCATCTCAGTGGTCAGCTGTAGTTTTTGTGCTGTTGACATCAGAGAAAAAGCTGGATGATTTTGATATTAATAAATTTGTTTGTGGAAACAATAAATCCAAACTGAAAGTTCTTCAGAAGCTGCTGCCTGTGATTAAAGAATCCAGATCAGTTCAGTAAGTATCGATGAGTACAATCACTTCACTGTTGAAACATTAAGAAAATCAGAGGTAAAAGCATATAAATCTTCATTGCTACAGGTTAGAGGTCTTCTTTGGTCCTAAACTCTGTACCTGACCTGAATCTACCTGAATCAATTCTTACCCGAACCTGATGTGTAAAAATGAAATTTAAAAAAAACAACAACTTGAGACAGACCCGACCCAATGGTATTTAGACTATTTGTTGAACCAGACCGGACCCAAACATAAACAGCATTGACATTCACGCAGCCTGCAGGCCCGCAGTCTGTCTGAAAAAATCCCGGTGTCCTGCTGACTGATTTGGCCACTCCATTACATTCATTTATTTATTTACTTATTTCTTATTACTATATATTTTGACCTACCTGATGGTTACATGTTCTGAGTTCGGTTTCCAATTGAGACCAGTGGAAAAAACTAAAATTTATTTGAAAAATAAACAAGAAAAATAAAAATTTTACCAACAGGCTAATAAATCATGGATTAGGTAGTGTTGTCTGCTATGTTATTTACCTCATCTCCGATGAAGGGCTTCTGCACACAAAAAAACAAAAGCCCTACATGAACTCGCAGTGTAATGAAGCAAGTGGATTTTTCTGATGGATCACATACCTGTAGGCTAAGATGGATTTCTGTGTGCGGGGTTACAAAAGCATCCCTTTCTATGTGCGTTTCACAAAAATGAACTTAACATGAAAACTAAAGTTGGCTGCACATCCGGGATAGAAAAGAATTCAGTTCTTATCAAGTCCATTCAGAATAAGAACATTTATTTATTTAACATTTAAGTAACTGATTTTTAAACCACTGACATTGTGCAAGTAATATTTGTCTTTCTTAAATGAGGCTCATATTTTTATTCTGTGACATTTTAGATGTCATTCCAATGATCCATCAAACATGTTGATTTGTTTTAAGTTTGTACTTTATTTTTGATAATGGATTCACTGATAATCTGATCTGAGAGAGTGAAGTGTGTCATTGTTCTCTACAGGTTGAGTTATTGTGGTGTCACAGGTGAAGGTTGTGCTGCTCTGGCTTCAGCTCTGATGTCAAACCCCTCACACCTGAGAGAACTGCATCTGTCTGGGAATAAAATAGGAGATTCTGGAGTCACGCTGCTGTCTGCTAGACTGGATGGTTCTCACTGTAACCTGGAGAAACTGTGGTAAGATCATATTTGACTCTCACACATGAAACAAAATGTAAAGTATATTTGGCCGCATTTACACTGCATGGTTCAAGATCAATTAATGACGTAATCAAACAGACAAACACTATAAATAGCTAAACATACTGCTAACACAACTGCACAAAAGTACTTAGAATTGCTATAAGCCTCTTTATTAAACAAGCAAATGCAATCAGTAATGCCCATTTCACTTTGAAGAGTTTGCAAAAGTACTGTAGCCCTGTTAAATAGAAAAAGTAATAAAATACCTATTTCAAATTACTTACCCCGTGCGATTCACTGGAATTTTTGCAACTAAAACTACTATATGCTGTCACTGCTATATTAGAAACAATGATGCTAAGCATGCCACTGCTAAGGTTATTTAACATTGCATCTGAAACTGCTCTGCATGCTGCTGCTATTAAAATTTGCCAACATTGCAAACTAAACAGCTACACACGAGTACTAAGAATAGCTTTAAGGCCCGTTATTAAATGGCTAACACAATGAAGTCTGAGTCTGCATAATCTGCTGAAAACCCTATTGGATAAGCATAATAATATGCCTAATTTTGCTTAGAGAATTCACTGACCATCCATGCAAAATCGCTGAAATTTAATCAGACCACCTTTTAACTACTACTGCTATATTAGCAAAATAATAATTAGTTTGCCAAGCATGCTGCTGCTAATATTATTTACTGAATCTGCTATGCATGCTGCTGCTATAAAAATCGCTAAGCATACTGCTGCTACAGCTGCACAAAGTACTTAGAATTGCTATAAGCCTCTTTACTAAACAGCAAACAATCAAAATAAAGCCTTTTTCACTTAAGAGTTCACAAAATTACCTGTAGCCCTGTTAAATAAGGAAAGTAATAAAATGCCTATTTCACATTAAAGAGTTACTTACCCCATGCGTTAAACGAACATTTTGCGACTAAAGCACTTCCTGCTGCTGCTGCTATATTATCGGTAATAATTTGGCTTGCTAAGCATGATACTGATATTTCTAACATTGCATCTGAATAGCTATGCATACTGCTGTTACAGCTGTACAAGTACTTAATATTGCTATAGCCCCTTTATAAAAAAACAAAATGCTAATAATTCCTACTCACTTGAAGAGTTTATGTAACATCCATGTTTAACCGTTGAACTTCAACTATGGTTTACCTGCTGCTGCTACTGATAAATCATTTAATTGCTATGCATGCAGCTATTAACAATTTGCTAATAACGCAATCTGAATTTCTATGGATACTGCTGCTACACTCTATGAAAGTACTAGAATTGCTGTGAGCCCAGCTGAATAAACAAATTCCAAGTTTAAAAGTGCCCTACTATTATGCTGCATTGTAAATGGGCTACTAACCAATTTATTATTGGTAATAGTATCCTTATATTTTAAACAAATTACTGATTCATTATCTTTAAACTACAACTAAACATGACTTTCACAATAAACACTGCACTATGACTGAACCAAATGTAACGAGTGAAATAGAGATGTGGCCCCTTTAAGAGTGAGAGTATTTTCACAAACATGAACTATAAGGCGCCGCCGCTGCTGTTATATGAACACGACATGCTTAGTAATTAATGTTACTTCTCTCACGAACAACCTGCGGAACCAGAGGAACTCAAAGCATGCTGCTGCGAAAGGCTCAAGTGAATGCTGACCATTTAAAGCTAAAGGTTCATCTCATTGGCTGCGTACGCAAAGGGAACCAATCAGCTTGTGCAAAGTGGTATAAGGCTGTGAATATTATCAGTTGTGTTAGCACCCGTCAGCCTGTGCCATCTAGAGTTTCATGGAAGAACTAGGCATATCCTACTTGAATGAAACTTTGATTTCTGATCATGTTTGGCGCTCTGACATTTTGGATCTCAATCCAGTGATCCATCAAACATGTTGATTTGTGTTTTGTGTAAAGTTTATACTTTATTTTTACTAATGGATTCACTGCTAAACTGATCTGATCTGAGAGAGTGAAGAGTGTGTCGTTGTTCTCTACAGGTTGAGTGATTGTGGTCTCAGAGATACAGGTTGTGCTGCTCTGGCTTCAGCTCTGAGATCAAACCCCTCACACCTGAGAGAACTGGATCTGTCTGTGAATAAACTAGGAGATTCTGGAGTCACGCTGCTGTCTGCTGGACTGGAGGATCCTCACTGTAAACTGGAGATACTGTGGTAAGATCAAATTTGAGTCTCACACATGAAACACAATATAAAGTATATTTGAAGAGTTCAATCTCTTTCTGCTGCTGTGAGTTCAGCCGATTGAGCTGTAAATGACTGAATACATGAGCTGCTCCTCAATAACAAAATACTGCAGGACCGAGAGACACACTGAAATACACACTCTCACACACAATCAACATTTCAGTCTCTTTACTTTAAACAGATCTGAGCTCAACACAGTCAGTGATTCTTTAAAATGTATTAATTGTGTAAAATCACACAAATTACTGCTGCCTACATATGAATACGGATCTAAATAACACAGTAAAACTCAGGTAGTAAATAGTGTCATTTATTTAAAACAGATTTTGTATGAGAAATATTTTTTTAAGAAAAGCTGAATCTTTCAGTGTGTACACACAAACAATAATCTGTCTATATACAATAGTTATTTCTGGTCTTCAAATTGGATTGGCTGAGAAGTCTTCCTACCCATGAGATATTCACCCAATATCACACGGGAACCATTTCACCATTTGTTTCACACCATTTGCAGTGAGTGTCATAGATGGTAAATTTTATAAGTAATACTGTTTTTGTGTCATGGAATGTAGTTTTTCAGACAAGAATGTACTTGTTTAGACCTCAAATATGTGGTTTGTTAATAAAGATAATGTCTTTGAAAATTTGCTTCAATGTTTTCGGTGATGTGAGCTGCAGGGCGTCAGCGGCCATTCGGCACTCATTAACCTGGAATGTGCAACTGGCTCTGATGTCTAAATGATGTCTTAATGGTTAAACAAGAGATATGATTCGTTTTGGGTAAATCTAATGAGTAGTCTTTGGTTTTATTAATCTGTTATTTGTTCTAGAGCAAATAGTTTTGTCTCTCAAAATATTTCTTGGGTCATGCTAACAACACAGATACCATTTATTCCATGGTCGGCCTTACTTCCTGTCTGCAATTTTGATTTGTGTTGAAAACTTACTTTTTCGAACTCCTCCTCAACCGTTGCTCCAATTTTCACCAAAATTGAATCAGATCATCGTCAGACTATGCTGACAAAAAGTTATGGATTTTGTGTCAATAGACAAAACCGTTTTTGTATATGCAATAAATTTGTTCCAGGATGCCAAAATGACTCTAAGGCTGTATGTCTGCAAAATTTTGATATTTTGACACCAAACTTTCCGTGTGTCATTGTCACCTCACACTGAATACACCACATTGTTTTTGATAACAGCGCCACCTGTTTGTCAAAAGTGATACGCTATTAAATCATATTACTTCTACATTATTTTGGTTGTTTCAATTTTGTATTGTCTTACAGACTGGCAAACCCAATGCTCTGTCCCGGCAGTTTGGCAGCCCCGACGACATGCCCCCTTCCGATACAATCTTGCCTGAGGATCATTTGGTGTGGGCTGTTGTCTGGGGTTTTGAGAAACAGGTTAAATGTACATTGGCTCAAGTTGAAACCCCTTTGGGTTGCCCAGTGGGTCGATTATTTGTGCCTGTTTCGGTCCACACTGCGGTCTTGCAATGCGGCCAGTCCTCCAAACTCATGTGTCATCCAGGTGTAAGGAGGTCGCTGGCAGCCATCCTCCAGCATTTTTGGTGAGGACGTGCGAGGTTTGTGCTCAAAATAAAACATCTAATCAATCTCCCGTTGGTCTGCTTCATTCCCTACCCATTCCTTCTGGCCCCCGGTCGCATATTGCCCTGGATTTCATTACTGGTCTCCCTCCATCCAGTGGCAATACTGCGATCCTTACCGTGGTGGATCGCTTTTCTAAAGAGGTTCACTTCATTTCCCTTCCCAAACTCCCTCCTGCTAAGGAGACGGCCCGGGTGGTCATTGACCACGTCTTTCGGATTCACAGTCTTCCGGAGGACGTGGTCAGGGGTGACAGGGGAACCCATTTCATCTCCCAATTTTTGGAGGGAATTCTGTTGACATCTGGGTGCCTCTGCCAGTGTGACCACAGGATTCCATCCACAGACCAATGGCCAAACTGAGAGCGCTAATCAGGATCCCGAGCGGATGCTCCGATGCCTGGCTTCTCACAACCCCTAACATGGGCTGAATATGCCCATAACTCTTCAAATGGGCTTTCCCTGTTCATGCGTTGTCTTGGTTATCATCCCTAGTCGTTTCCTTCCCAGGCTGTCAAGGCTGCTGTTGCCTCAGACCAGGTATTTATTTAGCATTGTCGCCGTACATGGAGGAGGGCCAGGGAGGCGCTGATCCGATCTGGGGGAAGAACCAAAAGAGCAGCTGACCGCCATTGGACTGCAGCCTCGAATTATGTTTGTGGGCAAAGGATATGGCTCTCTATAAGAGATTTGCAGCTTAATGTTCCATCACGTAAGCTGGCGCCTAGAGTTATTGGGCCATATCCCATTGTCAAGGTTGTCAGTCCAGTGGCGGTGCAGTTTCATCTGCCTAATCCCCTCCGTCGTGTCCACCCTGTCTTTCATGTTTCTTGTTTTAAACCTTCTTCTCCCCATATCCCTTATGTTTCCACTCCTCTCCCTCCTCCTCTACTGATGGTTGAGGGCGCTCCTGCCTTCATTGTCAGACGGATTCTTGATTCCAGATGCCGTGGACGAGGTTTTCAATATCTAGTGGACTGGGAGGGATATGGTCCAGAGGAGAGATCCCAGCTCGGGACATACTGGACCGTTAGCTGATTGAGAATTTCCTTCATTGTCAGTCTCATTCCGCCAGGGGTCCACCGGGTGGTGTCCCTGGGGGAAGGGGTACTGTCAGGTTGCAGATTTGATCTGTTACCCCTCCTGCACGTGCTTTTTGTTTTTGTTTTTCATTTTAAAGTGGTGGCCGCAAGCAGCTGTTTTTTGCAATCAGCACAGCCATGCGCTTACAGCTGATTCCAATTCTTTCATTCTGTCTGCTCTATTTCTACTGCTTTTTTTCGTTTTTTCTTTGCTAGTGTGTTTTGTCGTTTTGACTTTGTTCTTTTAGTTGTCCTGGTCAGTTGTTATATTTTGTTTTTTTCTGTTTGCCCAGTTATTCCTTTTGATGCCTGACTTCTCCGCGATCTTTGGCCTGCGGTTTATGGACTTAGATCTTATTTTGGCGTGTGAGAATTACTATTTCCTGTGAGGAGAGAGTGAAGATCGGCTTTTAGCCAGGATTGTGACATCTGCCTGCTGCTGTCTGTGCAAGCTAAATCTGTGTGACGTGGTCACCTGGACTGTGTGATTCCTGCCGGGACTTTAATCTGATATTCCTTAATAAATCCATCTGATTCACACTTCTGCATCTGAATACTTTATCCCAGGGAATCCTGACAACCTGTCACTCAAATGATCATGCCCTTAATTATGCAGAACTTTAAGGCTTAATATAATTTAAACGGATCAGTTATGAAAAAATTCACCGCCCCTCACAATTGTCGTGAAGGGAAAATTACCTATATAGATCAAAACCATTTTTTGTACCAGGCTTTGTTTGTTTTTTTTTTTTTTTTTCTGCTGTAAAGTTGGGCATTTTAACATGGGAGGTATATGGGAATGATTCTCTTTTGGAGCCAGCCTCTAGCGCCCAGTCGATAAATTTGCAATTTTAGTTACTTCTGTGTTGGCTTCAACAGAGAGACCGGGGGTTTGCCACTTGGTTTAACGTTATATGTTGTTTTTATTCAGTTACAGCAATAGCGATGCCTTTATCCATCATATTAGAGAGGCTTAAATGCAATGTCATCAGTGATCCTCCTTTGATGCATATGTGGATTTTCTGCACGAGGGCACCCTCTGGCATCCAGTATGAATGAAACCCGTTCTATTTTGCGTAAAAATTGAAAAAATAATACCTCTCTCAAAAGAAAAATTAAGCAGACATATACTAAACCACGCTTTTTCCAGTGTACAGAGGTTTACGGGAGTATTTTGTTAATTTGTTGCCACAAAAACAAAAAAAAAACAAAAAAAAAACACACTGAACAGCATAAGTTACAAATATTTGATTAGGTCAGAGATATATTTGTGCAGTTTATATTAAGTGTTGTAAGCATGCTTTATTCTCTAAATGACATCACATAACTGGCAACTTTGCTTCCAGGCAAACAGTTTTTAGTGAAAACATAAACCAGAGCTAGCACATTTTATATTCTTTATATTTCACAATGTAATATTATAATGTCTTATCTATAGGGTATAGTGAAGAAATACACATTGGTTCCCTGAAGAGCTTAATATATTAATTTTGTTCATTTAAAACAGCTGTAACGGAGCGAGGGATATGGGAAGCAGGTGGATCTAAATGCATAGCTTTTATTAAACAAACAAGGTGTGATCATACACAGGCTTAGGTTGAACAATGACAACAGATATATTGCGGCAAGACACAAGCAATCCGTAAAACAGACAAGGGTCGATCAGCAGCGAATGTAATCCAAGGGATGAGGAAAATGGGTAATCCAAAAGTGCAGGCTAGAGTTCATTTGAGAGGTGAACAGAGTCTAAAACAACAGAGCAAAGGGTTAAATCCATGACAGGCGAAAAGTCCAGGGCAGGCAGAAGGCAGACAAGACAATATAACAAGTCGAGAATACAAGACTAGAATGACAGGCACAAGGCTTAACTAGTCTTAGAAACTAACAAAGTGGCTCCGTACAGTTGCTAACACCAGGCGAGTGCTAAATGCAATGCAATACTCAGCGATAGGAGAAGGAAGTCCAAGGCTTATATAGTGTATGTGACGAGCGGACTGGCGTTCAGGATCAGATTCATGACAACAGGATTTCATTTTAATAGTTGTATGTATGTATGTATTTATTAATTTATTTATTTATGTTTTGCCATAAGAACTGGGAAGTGATACAGACCATTTGTTTATTAAAAGAAATTGCAAAATAAACTTCTTACCATTTTACTGGCCAGGCATCAGCCCCTCACACATCTGAATTTACAAGCACTATTATAATTTTTATAATATTAATATTATAATATTACAATATTAATATGACAAGTTCTCAAATTCAAATCAGCTAGCTCTCAAGTTATACTACCCTTTTACCTTCATATAAACTGATCTGAGAGAATGAAGAATGTGTCATTGTTCTCTACAGGTTGAGTTATTGTGGCATCACGGATAAAGTTTGTGCTGCTCTGGCTTCAGCTCTGAGATCAAATCCCTCACACCTGAGACAACTGAGTCTGAATGGGAATAAAATAGGAGATTTGGGTGTGAAGCTTCTCTGTGCTGGACTGGAGGATCCTCACTGTAAACTGGAGAAACTGTGGTAAAACTTTTTGACAAACACCAAAGTCGTGTGGTATTTTAATTGCTATCCAAATTCACATCTCTGCTGTTTTCAAGAATAAAATTCACTGTTTAAATCCTTTTTGACCACTGCCAAACACTGTATGGTAGCTGATGCACTTCGCTGTGATTTGCATTCATATTTATTATTGAAATGCTGGAAAGTATTTACAGGAAAAATATTTCATAACTGCTCCACCACAGCAGGTGGGAGCTGTTAAAGGTGCAGTGTGTAAAGTTTAGCTAGTGGTGAGGTTGCGAATTGCACATAGAGAAGCTACAGCTGCCTACACAGGACAAAGATGTCATCATCAGAGACAGCAGATAGTAGCCAGTTTAGCAATAAGGGTTCTTTACAAAGATAAATTAAGGAATTATGTTTACTTAATTATTCAGTGAACCTAATATTATTGTTACTTGTTCATCATTGTGCCAGTGTTTTATTCGCAAGAACAACATAGTGACAAAACATGCTTTGTTTGTCCCTTTAGGGCTACTGTAGAAACATGGCGGTGCAAAATAGCCGCTTCCATGTAGGGGGACCCATGGTGTATGTAGATAGAAATTGCTCATTCTATTATATAAGGTCTTTATACACCTATGAAAACATAGTTGTAAATATTATATTGCGTTTCTGTCAATAGATCCTCCTAAAAACTGCAAACTGCACCTTTAAGAACAAAAAGAATGAAATGAAATATTTAAAATAAATATTTAAAAATGGTCATTATTAGAGCAGCAAAAGGAGTCATTTTAAATTATCCTTTTAAAACATAAGATTATTATTCCAAGCATACAGCAGACAATCATGTGACTGGCCATGTGAGTGGTGCATTCCAGGTTTGTAGGATCGCAGAACTTGGTCCTCCACCTTGATAAATCGCCAATCGAATCTGTGAGTTTATGACTGAGGTGCCATGTAAATTTATTCCTGATGGCTCTGATGACTGAAGATGAAGTCACATTACATCACATGAGCTGCTGCTCTTGTTTTTGATCCACCAAACATTTACTGGAGCTTCAGTTGCTTCTGCTAGTTTGATTAATACTCCTTCACCTGCCCATCTCTGTGTTAGAGTTTATTTTCCTCTTATTTTCCACTTTTTCTGAAATCCCATGAGCTCTTTGTGGTTTCACAGATATCATAAAGATTTAACGTGAATGTTCAGATACTAATGTGTGATTTAGTGATTTCTGTTCAGTGCTTGTCATTATATCTCCTCTCCTGCTCTTAGACCAGTCAATAACAAAGTACAGACACTTCAACTACAATTCAGAGTGTGTCATTGTTCTCTACAGGTTGAGTTATTGTGGAATCACAGGTTGTGCTGCTCTTAATTCAGCTCTAAGATCAAACCCCTCACACCTGAGAGAACTGGATCTGTCTCAGAATTATCTGGGAAAATCTGAAGTGAGGTTACTCTCTGATCTGAGAGATAATCCACTTTGTAAACTGAAGATATTAGACTATTGTGAGTATATTTTTATTTAAATCTTTTAAAATGGCCAAAGTTTAGTAACAGGCCTCATATGTGTGTAATTGGAGAATGTAAGATAATAATTTAGCTCCACTTTAGTCTCTGTATTTTAAACTGTTTAAATCTGTGATGATCTATGAATATATCGATATTTTCATCTCTTCCAGTGTCTCTGTGTGTAAATGATAAAAAGAGAGTTGTTGATCATTTACTGTTGTGAATCTATGATCAGTTGTTCATTCGTATCTCTGGCTGTAATATCAATATACTGTTTTTTTTTTTTTTTTTTTTTTTTTTTCTGAAATGGATCTGCTGATGTGATGTGACAGCAGTAATGTGTCATACTCGTATGTGTCTGCCTGTGTGTTTTATTGTAGGACTCTCAATATTTAGACATCAGTCCAGTTTTTCTCAGGATCAGCTGATGGTAAATCAGGAGCAGCTACAGAGACGTCGTCACAGTCACACAATCAACAGAAACTGAAAACACAGAGACACCCAGCATCACAGTCATGTGTGTTGTCTTTCACTGTCTTGTTTTATAGGTAATGGCCCATGAAACTGAGTGCAAGAATCAATTTGGATTCACTAGATATTGTCTACAATGGCTACGTTTACATGCACCCAAATAATTCAACTGTAATCGGATTGACGGTTCAATCAGACTGAAAAACATTTATGTAAACACCTCCCAGCCGGCATTTCAACGTTGATTCACTGTTGAAACAACGTCGGTACCATGGTTGAATCAACGTTGGATTATGTTTAGATTTTGCAGATTGGATCAACGTTGATATTGTGACGTCATTTCACCTTTAAATTGCAACGTTGTTTCACCGTCTTACCTTCAACATGGGTGAATTAAGGTCATTCTGTAGACGTTGGATTAACGTTAAATTAGGTGTTGATTTTGCAAATTGAATCAACATTGAAAACGCGATGTTGTTTCACCGTCTTACCTTTCAACAATGGTGAATACACAACTGTGCGTTCAATTAGAACCGATTTGCATTTAGATCAACACTGGACACATAAAAGTTAAAAAATCAAATGGCTAGCAGCAATGGATTTACTATAAACTTCAATAAATGAACACATAATCAATATTGTAGAATTTATTTTTAAAAACCTGTAGAAGAAGAACCCAAATATAATACAAATACATTAATGCTGCTCACATATAATTGTAGCCCAGTTTGTGATGAATACAGACTATAGACATAATACACTACCATTAGAAGTTAGAAGTTTTCTAACAGTATTTTTTTTCTCAAGATGTCTCTTCTGCTCCCCAATCCTGCATTTATTTGATCCATAGTACAGTTAAAAAAAAAAAAAAATTACTATTTAAAATGTTTTCTATTTGAATATATTTTAAAATGTACTTTTATCCTGTGATGTCAAAGCAGAATTTTTTTCATCATTACTCATGATCCAGTTACATAATCCTTCAGAAATCATTCTAATATTCTGATTTGCTGCTCAGTAAAATTCTTTGATTAATTAAAAGTAGAACAGCATTTATCTGATATAGAAATCTTTTTTAACATTATAAATGTCTTTTTCATCACATCTCATCTTTTGATCAATTTAAAGCATCCTTGCTAAAATATATATATATATATAATATATATATATATATATATATATATATATATATATATATATATTATCATTAATTTCTCAAAATAGACTGCAAGCTTTTGAATAGTATGGTGTATAATGTTACAAAAGACTCTTGAATGTTGTGCAATTACATATATATTTTGCGCTGCACTTGCAAAAGAAACCTTTTTTGACTGAAACCCCTTGATCTTTTATTTTGGTGGATAACTATAGTTCTGTGAAACCAGGTTTATTACAAGAGATTTGTGCAGTGGAAATAGAACAGTTTGAGAATGGAACCTGCAACAGAAACCAAGGGGTATAACAGCAGTTGCCTTAAAATTCTTTATGCAGGAAAAACCCTGCCTTAAATGAAATGCATTTAATATTTTAAGTAGAAATGTTTCTTCAAATTATGATAAATGTTAGAACCAACAGCCTTGTGCATATAGTGTGATTGTGTTTCGGGTGATCCTTGAAAGTGTCCCAGCTCTAGGTCCTTTCTGATGCCGTCCCCGCCTCTCTCTCCCACTTGCACTGTACTGACCTGTATAAACAAAAACACTCATAAAACATCAACTTTGATACTGTGAAATATCTTTAACTGAAAACACTAAATACAAAAATCACATACAGCATTTTCACTTTACAGTTCAATAATAGCAGATAAACCACAGATAAGCAATTCCTTACTGTTAGATCGCTGTCTCCATGCCTAGACAATGTTTAGGATCCAGCCCCGGACGCCAGAACCCGCCAGAAAATATCAGTTTGTCCAGTATTGGAACAACTCGTCAGCAGAGAGGTCTAATACCCAAACCCTGTTAACAGGAGGTCTTGTCTGGTACCCAAAAATACCCAAAACACTATTAACAGCCTTCTATCAGCCAAGAAGTTGACTGAGGAAAAAGCCAATGAAAGTGAAGAGCAGAAGCAGGAGACGAAGTGTGATGGTAAAAAGGAGAGTTTATTGAATAGTCTTAGTTGCGTATGTCTCAATGCTCAGACTTCGTCTGAAGAACACAAATTCAACAAGTATTGTTATACCAAACTGATTCACAACAACATCCCATGAACCTTGAGTTTCCATAAACATTCCCTTGTATCTCTTATTCATAAAGACAAACAGCCCTTGAAGCTACACAGTCATAAGACTAAACAACAATGGAAAAAATATATAAAAAAAACAACTATAATAAAATATAAAGGACTAATCAATTAATAAATCAATAAAATGAATATATAAATGACTATAATGATTATTATAAATGATTATATGATTAAATTAATGAAGAATAAATGAAGAAAGCAAAACACAACACAAATGTATGGTTGCTCTGAGGCAAAACACACACAGTTTGCATTTGAGGATCGTCAGATCCTTCACTGTTTAATGATATTAATAGCTGTGTTAATGCTGTTAGCTGTGCTTTGATAATAGTTAATTGCACTAGTATCAAAGGTATTCTAATTGGAGAGAAAAAAATAATCATATGTCAACTGGCCGATGATACATTCATTTTTTTTTTTTTTTAAAGAATCAATGTCAAGTAAATTTGGTAATTCAAAGTTTAAACAATTTTTTAAAAAAGCCTCTGGATTAGTAGTTAATACAAAAAAAAAGTGAAATAATGTTTATCCATGATTCTAATGTAACCTCTGTTGATAGAATTTTAGTAAAAGATGTTGTTAAATATCTTGGTATTTATATCTGTAAATCAGCCTTGGAACAAATTTCTTTGAATTTTCATCCTAAATTAGATTCTGCCAAACGTATATTCAGTTTGTGGTTACAAAGAGATCTTACAATTTATGGCGATGAAAGCTGAAGGTATTTCACGATTTGTTAATCCTTCTATGCCCCTTTACATTGACTCTGACACGTAAATCTATTGATTCCCTTAACTTTAAATTAATATGGAAAAATAAGGTGAAACCCATCAATAGAAAATCCCTAACACAGCCATATTCAAAGGGATGGTTGAATGTCTTAGATTTTTTTTTTTTTTTAAACAAATTTGAAAAATAAACTGGCACAAAAAATTGTTTCAGCAGGAATTCGGTTTGGTTCTGAATTCTTAATTTGATTTTCAAAATATGTAGAAATTTTAGACTCATAGAAGCTAATCTTTAAACATTAATTTTTCCCAAATAATCAGTATGTTTTATCAGCTCGTAAATCGTTTTTCTTACCTGCTTGGTTTTCTAAGGCTGTTGTGTTTATCTCAGATTTAATAAGCAACAATGAAGATTTATATGCTTATGTTGATGTTATTAATAAATATGGAATAAAAGCTTTAAAACGGGACTATACTATTCTTACAAATAATAATTTATTATTTTTAATGAAGTCTTATAAAACATATTGTAATTTTAATTTAATTATCCCTCAACTATTTATTCAAGGAGTTAATATTATGGATAAGTGTATAAACAATTTTTTGAGAAAATGTGTTACTGCTACTAACGCTTCATCTCTTAATGCATGGGCAGTGGTTGGCACTTTATCCAAATGTTGATTTTCAGAAGGTATGGACAAGGCCAAACACATTTTTGTTTAATAATAAAATAAAAGAAGTTAATTCTTTAATGTTTTTCATCATTATTATGCCTGCAACAAATATTTAACAGTACATTCATCGGATTTTTTTCTCCACTCTGCTCTTTTTGCCAAGAAGAGGAAGAATCTCTCTCACATTTATTATTTGTCTGTCCTTATACTAAACAATTCTGTTTTTAAATTGCAGCATCTTTACTTCCTGTATTCATCCATCTATGTAACATTTCTGCAGTTAAGGTAGGGAGCTAGATGATGCCTTAACTTCAAACCTATTCACATCTGATTTACTTTTACTTTACTCATCACTTCAAGGAATCTCCTCTAACAGAAAAGCCATAAGAACACCCAGTCTTATAAAAAAAAAACATAAATAATCTGTAACTTTTATGATAGTAAAATGACTGTATAATTGTATGACTGTATGATTTGCTTCTTTTTTTATTCCTTTATTTAATTTAATTAATTAACTATTTTAATTTTTTTTTTCTTTCTACCTATTTAATTAGCTTTTAATGTTTATTCTATCCCCCATATGTTCATGTTCTAATATTTATCTGTGATACGGTATTCTGATACGGTAAATAAAAAATAAAAGAAGGAAAAAGCGGGTTGTGGCTAGAGGGGATACAGACCGGAAACTAACAATTAAATGAAATGTTCTACCTATTTGATTGTGTTTTATTGACGTCTACACCTACCCCAACCCTAAACTTAGCCCTAACTATAATATAAAAGCATTATTATTGTTGTACAGTGTGACAAAAATAACGTTAGATTGATGTGCGCATGCCCAGTAGCCAGAGTTGTGCGGGAAGTGACGCCATCATTGTTTTTCGCGTCACAAAAAGAAAGTGAAAGCAAATGTTCAGTTAAGCTAAGTCTCTTGTGTAGCTAGAAAGGCGGTGGATTTTGCGAATCTGAATGTAAATAAGGTGAGTAAAGTGTTTATATATATATATATATATGTGTCTGTGTGTGTGTGTTTTAATGTTTTCTTTTGTAAGCAAATTAGCGTGGTTTGACTTTAGGGTTATCTGTGGTAAAGAAAACTGGATGATTTAACCCAGTGGGGATAGCCGGTGGGGGACCAGTTCACCACAGACGTCCGATCAGAGACATGAAGATGCAACTTTAGTTCTTTGATGTCTTTTATTTTCTGTGCATGTGTGGTCTGAAACAACCATATAATAAATGGAATTAAAATAAACAACTTACATTCAGACAAAGAAAGGTAGCCAACAAATTTCCAACAATAAATCAACAATCACATGTATATGAACACAGAAAATAATTCTATAAATTGCATTTCAGCAAATACTTTCAAACAGAATACATGTTTAGACAAATCACAATTAACATAAGCTGAAATACATAAATTAACTTACTTGGTTCATCTATTATACGCACACAACACCAAACAAAGCAAGCATCAATGTCCCCTTTTTTCACCCATTCCATGCAGGTCTATTTCTACCAAACACTAAATCACCACCACCTGCTAGAAATGGGCGGAGCTGGTTTTAACATTGCTGCATTGACGGTGCATTCACACCCTGGCTGAGCGCCAAAAAACCTTCAAAATAAAAGTCCATATACAGCAGGCCTTTTTAACAGCCGCCCCCAGATTTCTAAAGAATGAGGAAATCTGTACATTATAAAAAAAGGCCAAAGTCAAATTTTCAGTCTGGAATTGCAGGTAGCTGTATAACTTTTGCTACAGGTCGCACATAAGATTTATCTTTAACTTTCACTTCAACAGTCCTGATTCTGTTGTCCACCCCTGTGAATACTTGAGAAACCTGGCCAATAGGCCATCGGGCCCTGGGGAAATGAGGGTCCACAATCATAACGATTGTTCCCACCTTGATATCAGGTGACTCTCGCTGCCACTTGCCACGAATCTGGAGGCCAGGTAAGTAGAACTGGATGAATCTCTTCCAAAAGTGATCTGCTATAACTTGGCTATGACGCCAACGACGTCGACTCAATAGTTCACTTTGAGGGTATATCACTTGAGGAAGGGATGAATCAGGCCGCCCCATAAGGAGCGAATTTGGAGTGATGGAATCTGGATCAGATGCATTAGAGGATGTATACCCCAAGGGTTTAGAATTTAGGATTCCTTCAATCTCGATGAGCACAGTATGAAGAGTTTCCTCTGGAATTGGGTGAGTTCCTAGAGTCACCTGTAGAGCTTGTTTCAAGGAACGAATTTCCCTTTCCCAACACCCACCATAATGTGGGGCATGTGGTGGGTTGAAACGAAAGATAATCTGCTGACAGGCAAGCTGTTCCTGAAGCTCTGGAGCTAGTTCAGTATATGTCTGATGCAGTTCCTTTTCTCCTCCTTTAAAATTGGTGCCCTGGTCACACAAGACCTCAAAAGGTTTTCCACGTCTAGCTATAAAACGCCTGAGGGCCATGAGGAAAGAGTCAGTATCAAGTCTTGGGAGAAGGTCAATGTACACTGCACGTGTAGTCATGCACTTGAACAAGATACCCCAGCGCTTCTCACTTCTACGCCCAATTTTTACCAGATATGGCCCGAAACAATCAATGCCAGTAGAATAGAAGGCAGGTTTGAATAGACATAGTCTGGCTGGAGGCAGATCTGCCATTCTGGGTATCTGTGGGGTTTTACGAAACTTCTGACATACTGGACAATCTTTACGCTGATAACGTCGAATTGCTTCCCTACCCCGAAGGATCCAGTATTTCCTGCGCATCTCTGCCAGTACTCTCTCAGGACCTGGGTGGAATAGCTTTATGTCATAGTCCTTAATGAGAAGGGTAGTGACTGGATGTTGGGGATCAAGGACAATAGGATGCATCAACCCAGACTCAATATCTTCACAACGACGAAGACGTCCTCCTATCCGTAGGAGCTGCGTTGCAAGATCAAGTTCAGGGGCAAGGCTAAGTAGTCGACTGTTAGTATTTAGTTGTCTTCCTGCTATAAGTTGTGCCATCTCAGAAGGAAAGCTTTCCCACTGAGCTTGCTGAAGGATAGCCATTTCAGCCTGTTGAAAGTCTACAGCTGATATGCTGGTTCCATTTTCCCTGAGAGATTCTACAGTGGCAGTCAATAACTCTTGAAAGGTCAGAAATTTACTTGGATCAGGTATAGACAAATGAGGTACAATATTAGACAGACCACAAAACGTAGAGTTTCTTAGTTCATCACCAGCTATAGCACAGGATGGAGGTGTAACCGGCCACTGATCTGATGGAAGCTGAAGGAATGATGGTCCTGTATTCCAACGACTTTGTGGCCCTAGTTCTGCCAATCTTTTACCTCGAGTAATGTCATCCGCAGGGTTACTCTCTGAATCCACATACCGCCATTCACAGTAGCTGGTAAGGTCCTGAATCTCGGTTATTCGTGTACCAACGAAAACTTTGAATCGACAGGATTCAGATTTAATCCAGGTTAAAACTGTGGTAGAATCAGACCAAAGAAAAACTTGGTGAATGGGCAAAGTCAATTCATTCTGCAGGATCTTAGCCAACTGAGCACCTGTCAGAGCTGCACATAGTTCTAGACGAGGGATCGACAAACGTTTCTTAGGAGCCACTCTTGACCTGGCTACTATGAATGTGATTTCCACCTCTCCGTTTTGATCTTCTGTTCGGAGATAGGCGACAGACCCATAGGCACACTCGGATGAGTCACAAAAGATATGGATATCACGCTGGCTTGAAACATTATCCTTTGGTGCACTGCAATAGCATCTGGGTAAAGCTATATGTTGTAAGTCATTGAGCTCCTTTGACCATCTGTTCCACTCGTTCACTAAATCCTCAGGTAATTTAGGATCATCCCAGTCTCTCTTCTTATCCCATAATCGCTGCACTATTACCTTTGCACGAGTGGTATATGGGACGATGTAGCCAAGAGGATCATATTGGCTGGAAAGCACTTTATAGATGTTACGCATGGTGACTTCCCGGCACTCTACAGCACGGACCTTATAGGACAAGGTATCAGTTTCACAGTTCCACTGTAGACCAAGCACTGATTCATGGTTGAGAGAATTACCCTTAGCAATCCATTGCTCAGCATTGTCAGATCTGGATGCTGCTGGCAAATGACTAATAGCTGTGGGTGAATTGCTGGCCCATTGCCGGAGTTCGAATCCTCCTTCTGCTAAGACACTCTGCAGTTGATCTACCAATAGCTTTGCTTCATCTACAGAAGGTAGACTTTGCAGATAATTGTCAACATAAAATGCCTTCAATACCGCATCACGTACCTTTTCACCAGGCTGACTGTTTTCCAGGATGTGCTTCTGCATGGCAAAGACAGCACAACATGGGCTACTAGTGGTCCCAAAGGGGAGAACTTGCCATTCATAGACCCTGGGCTTCACTTCCATATCTAAATCTCTCCATAAGAAACGGAGAAGGGGCCGATCTTCAGGCAGAAGTCTAATCTGGTGGAACATTCCCTTAATGTCACTACTGATAGCGATAGAATGTTCCCGGAATCTTGATAGCACAGCCAGTAGTGAGGAAGTCAGCGTTGGTCCTGGAAGTAACAATTCATTGAGGTTGTTCCCTTGGAACTGGAATGAACAATTGAAAACCACTCGATGTTTCCCGTTATGTTCAACCATATGGTGTGGGATATACCAGCTCACTTGAGGATCTTCTTCTCCCGACTGCAGTTCAGCGATGTACCCAGCCTGTTCTAGTCTTTTAATCTCAGCCTGGTAGATAGCTGCTTGATCAGGGGACTTAATGAGACGACGCTCTAGGCTTCTTAACTGAGGCATTACTGCTGCTTTAGGTGCACAAAGAGGAGGCATATTTTTGACTCTGAGCAGTGGGGTAGCATATCGTTGAATTTTATCAACTTCAATTCTGATAGTTTTTTGTTCTAGTAGTTTTAGTGACTGCTGGTCTTGTACTGATCGGGTACTAATTTTCTCATCCCTCCAAGGAAGGACATCCATTTGCCAGAGTCTTTCAACTTGTTCATGCAAAGTAGCAGAGGGTGACCAACTTGTAGTGAACAGACATTGTTGCTCTTTAAGATGATGTTGCAGAGCTTGAACCGGTCCTTGCAAAGTCCATCCAAGGAGAGTTTTGACCGCAGCAGGACCCCCTGGTGGCCCCAAGCGGACTGGCTCGACTGGGGTGATTAAGTGAGGGCAGTCAGATCCTATGAGCAAAACCGGATGAGCGGTTTCAATCTCTTGGAGGGGAAGTCCTTTAAGATGATGGTACCTTTTCTGCAAATCTTTAACTGGATGACAGTGCACTCCAAGCCCCAACTCTGATGCAGTAAAGGCTCCATTGATCTGATACATCTTGTTTGGCTGGCAGACTGGTGAAATGTAAAAGGAAACGCCGCCCCATGCAGGATCTTTAATTCTTGTCTGACTGTGCGTAGGGGCAAGTCCTCTGCCTTACCTTTTAGTTTCAGCCGATTTGCTGCAGCATTCAACAAGATGGTTCTTTCTGAGCCATCATCAAGAATGGCATAAGCATTCATGGATCGATCTCCATTTCTTAGAATGACTTTGCATATCTTTAACAGTACCTAACAGGGCCAGCACATGGTTCCTGGAGGCTTCCTGAGGCTTGTCAATGAATAACACATCGTTGGCAGCCTCACCCAGGGCCAGCACATGGTTCCTGTTTTTCCACTGCTTTCTCCTTGTTCCATGCATTAACCTCATGTAAAACAAGCAAGTGACGACCATCACAGGTTTTGCAACGCATAATTTATGTTAAAACCAGAAATTTAATTTCAGCTTGAGATTGCGGGACATGGGGGCCCTGGCCGGGGAAAATTTTTTTAAAAAGTTTTTTTTGGGGGGGGGGAAAAAGGGGGTTTTTTCCCGGTTTTGGTGGGGGGTGTTTCAAAATTATTGGGGGTTTTTTTTTTGGGGGGAGGTTTTTTTTTTGTGCCTTTTTTGCCAAAAAAAGGGGTCCCCAAAATTTTGGGTTTGGGGGGGAACCAAACCCCCGGGGGGGGGGGTTTTATTTTTGGGTTTTCCAGTTTTGGGCCCGAAAAACCCAAAAAAAAAAAAAATTCCTTTTGGGGTTTAAACCCCCCCAAATCCCCCTTTAAAACCCTTTTTGGGGGGTTTTTTTTTTTAAAAAATGGGGCCCCAAAAAAATTTCTTTTTCTTTTTTTTGGGACCCAGCCATCCCCAAAAAACCCCAAAACCCGGGGGGGGTTACCAACCCCCAAAAAGGGAAAATTTTGGGAAAGAGGGGTTCCTTAAGCCCGGGGTTGTTTTAAAAAGAAACCAAAGTGACTTTTTAAAAAAAAAAGGGGGGGGGAAAAAAAAAAAATTTTTTTTTTTAAAAAAAAAAGGGGGAAACAGTTGTTGTTGGCAAAATCCCGTCACAACCTCCCAGGCATCTACCCTTTCAGTATCTTGTCAGTCAAAGGTCCCAGACCGCCCTAAACCAGTTCCAGCCCCAAGGAAGCCGAGATCAACTGAACCCACAGTAAACCAAACCGTGCTCCAGCCTCTCATGATGCATCGCAAGATAGTAGTTCACCAGAAAGTGTGGAGCGCTCTGAGTATTCAAGCAGTCAAGAAAGCTTGTCCTCTTCATGATGGCCTGTCCTGAGTTCATCCCGGCAGAGGAAAATTAAGATAGTCCAATAAACGAAAACAATTTGTCAGCAAAACAAGGGGTCATGCCAAGAAGGTGAGAAGTTTTTTTATCGCCCCCTCCCCACCATTCTTCTAGACCACGGCATAACCTGTTTTTTAGGTAGGAGAAGGCACCACCACTTCCGCCCACCTACTGACCAGGAAAGAGATATCGTGGCCCTGCACCTACAATTCCTGACCTGATTCACCCAAACCCCAAAAGGGACGGCTTAAGATCGTTTTTTGAAAACATTCTTCCAGTGACGCTACAGGCGTTTTAAACCCTGTCCTTAGAACATCTCAAGCTTGAAGAGGCTCAGTTAATTGCTGAATCTTAACAGTTCACGCATCCATATACCAACACTATGGATGCCCTCAATCAACAGTATGGCCAGCCACACCAGTTAGCATTGCAGCGCATAGTGGAATTGATGGATGGGCCCAGCATCAGTACGGGAATATTAAAACTTTTCGAATGTATCCTAAGGGTGAGATCCTTGGGGGGAATGCTGAAGCAACGGGGGCCCTGGCAGGGGGAATTGAGATGTGGCTCACATGTGTCCAGACTTCTGAGTAAATTGCCACATGATCTGGGGAGATTTTGAAGGTTTATTTATCCTCTAGACGAAAAGATTCCTACCCTCCTCAATTTTGCAGACTGGTTGGAATATGAAATCCAAGTTCAAGAAGATTCCACAAGGTATACGAGCCGTTGGAAGGATACTAACCATTTGGGGCCCGGGGAGATCCCAAAGGAAGGTAAAAACATACTAAAAAGGGACAGAAGTTCTACTTGGCAAAAAAATCCCTTCATCACCACCATATTCCTCATCAGTCACAGCTAAGACACAAAGGAAAGTTTACTCCCCTTATTGTGATAACAACAAACACTTTTTTGAATAATTGTGAAAATTTTCTCTCAACTCTCTAAATCTCAGAGGCAGTTGGATCAAGGGGCAAAACCCTTGCTGGCGCTGCGGAGGGGGCCTAGATCATCAGAGTGTAACCAAGATGCGTTGAAAAACCTGTGATGGCGTCATTTGCTTTTTTTACATGGGGTTTAAATGCGGGAACAAGGAAAAAGAGGGGAAAAACAGGAACCATTTTGGGCCTTTTAGGTGAGGCTCCCAAACGATGTGTTATTATTAAAAGCCCCCAGGAATTAAAGGTACTTTTAAAAGATATGCAAACATTCTAAGAAATGGAGATCGATCCATGAATGCTTATGCCATTCTTGATGAGGGCCCGAAAAAACCATTTTGTTGAATCCCACAAATCGGCTGAAACTAAAAGGTAAGGCAGAGGACTTGCCCCTACCACAGTCAGACAAGAATTAAAGATCCTGCATGGGGCGCCGTTTCCTTTTACATTTCACCAGCTGCCAGCCAAAAAAAGATGTATCAGATCAAGGAGCCTTTACTGATCAGAGTTGGGGGTTGGAGTGCACTGTCATCCAGTTAAAGATTTGCAGAAAAGGTACCATCATCTTAAAGGACTTCCCCCCCAAGAGATTGAAACCGCCATCCCGGTTTTTCTCTAGGATCTGACTGCCCTCACTTAATCACCCCAGTCGAGCCAGTCCGCTTTGGGGGCCCCCAGGGGTCCTGCTGCGGTCAAAAAATCTCCTTGGATGGACTTTTCAAGGACCGGTTTGCTCTGCAACATCATCTTAAAGAGCAAAAATGTCTGTTCACTACAAGTTGGTCACCCTCTGCTACTTTGCATGAACAAGTTGAAAGACTCTGGCAAATGGATGTTTTCCCTTTGGGGGGATGAGAAAATTAGTACCCGATCAGTACAAGACCAGCAGTCACAAAACTACTAGAACAAAAACTATCAGAATTGAAGTTTATAAAATTCCCATATGCTAACCCCGAGTCAAAAATATGCCTCCTTTGTGCACCTAAAGCAGCAGTAATGCCCTTCCTGGGTCTCTAAAGTTTATCAAACCCCTCTACCAGGCTGAGATTGCTGCAGGCGGGGCATCCAAAGCATGGGGAAAAACCCAAGGAGCTGGTATTTTTCCCCAAAAACCATTTAAGGGAACAATAAAACCCGGAAAACCCCCCCCTCGGCGGGGTTTTTTTAAAATTTGTTCCCCAAATTTTCCAAAGGTTTTTTTCCAAAAAAAAAGGGGGAAAATTTTACG